>NW_026519022.1:0-89997 GCF_947347685.1 Pleuronectes platessa
GGGGTATTGCGCATCGATTGGTACCATTTTCGAGCTTCTACGACCTTCGGAAGGGGTCGAACGCCCAAATCCCCAAAAGTGGGAGGGGCTAGTTCGGAATTTCTGATTTCTGGTGGAATTTGTGTCGATCTTACCTGCATTCTTACCTTTCAGGTTGAATGAAGAGGGGCCTGATGTGTGTCCAGACCACTGCCTCCTTGGCCCCCCATGATTGGGCCCCCAGAAGAGCTCCTGTGCCCCATACACCGCACGGCCCAAGGAGATGCTTCACTGTCATTCTTCCAAGCGACTGATTTTGGATTTCTCCAAGATTTGTCTAATGAGCTGTTTGATCTGTGGGGCACTTGTCTTGTGTGTGAGTTCACCTTGGTCATGGTTTTTCCTGAATTCAGGGTTTTGAATTTGATGTGATAAAATGACATTTCTGAGGAGAATTCTCTGTTGGGATGGTGAATATCCTCTAATTTTGAGTTTTGGTGTCTTCTATGCCGAGATATTTGAGAGAAACGGGATTGTAATTAGGCAGCCTCATTAGCATAGCCTGCTGAGGAGATATTCTAGAATAACTTTTGCTGTGAAGGTCGTAGAGACTTGGAAAGGGCGTCTGTCTCTACTAAATGGGGTACTGCGGATCGATTGGTACCATTGCCGAGCTTCTAGGACCTTGGGAAGGGGTCGAACAAGCGAATCTGAAAAGTGGGCGGGGTTAGGTTTAGGCAAGGGGTGGTGTGGTTAGGGTAAGGGTTAGGGTTAGGGTTAGGGTTAGGATTAGGGATGAAAGCACATTGGGTTAGGGTTAGGGTTAGGGTTAGGGTTAGGGTTAGGGTTAGGGTTAGGGTTAGGGTTAGGGTTAGGGTTAGGATTAGGGATGAAAGCACATTGGAGAAGGAGATATTCTTGAATAACTTTTTTTCTGAAGGTCGTAGAGACTTGGAAAGTGGTTTCTATTGAACTAATGTGGGTCCTGCGGATCGATTGGTGCCATCCCCGAGCTCCTACGACCTTCGGAAGGGGTCGAACGAGCAAATGGCCGAAAACCCGAGGAGATATTCTTGAATAACTTTTTTTGTGAAGGTCGTAGAGAGTGGGAGAGGGCATTTGTTTCTGGCAAGTGGGGTATTGCGCATCGATTGGTACCATTTTCGAGCTTCTACGACCTTCGGAAGGGGTCGAACGCCCAAATCCCCAAAAGTGGGAGGGGCTAGTTCGGAATTTTTGATTTCTGGTGGAATTTGTGTCGATCTTACCTGCATTCTTACCTTTCAGGTTGAATGAAGAGGGGCCTGATGTGTGTCCAGACCACTGCCTCCTTGGCCCCCCATGATTGGGCCCCCAGAAGAGCTCCTGTGCCCCATACACCGCACGGCCCAAGGAGATGCTTCACTGTCATTCTTCCAAGCGACTGATTTTGGATTTCTCCAAGATTTGTCTAATGAGCTGTTTGATCTGTGGGGCACTTGTCTTGTGTGTGAGTTCACCTTGGTCATGGTTTTTCCTGAATTTAGGGTTTTGAATTTGATGTGATAAAATGACATTTCTGAGGAGAATTCTGTCTTGGGATGGTAAATATCCTCAAATTTTGAGTTTTGGTGTCTTCTATGCCGAGATATTTGAGAAAAACGGGATTGTAATTAGGCACTCCCAGCATGCATTGCGTGGGTTAGGAGATATTCTTGAATAACTTTTGCTGTGAAGGTCGTAGAGACTTGGAAAGGGCGTCTGTCTGTACCAAATGGGGTACTGCGGATCGATTGGTACCATGCCCGAGCTTCTAGGACCTTGGGAAGGGGTCGAACGAGCGAATCTGAAAAGTGGGCGGGGTTAGGTTTAGGCAAGGGGTGGTGTGGTTAGGGTAAGGGTCTAAGGAACCTGACTAGGCATAGAATCGAAGTCCAGAACCTCTGAATAAGAAAGTCGCTAAAACAGCTAGGGTTAAGGTAAGGATTAGGGATGAAAGCACATTGGAGAAGGAGATATTCTTGAATAACTTTTTTTCTGAAGGTCGTAGAGACTTGGAAAGTGGTTTCTATTGAACTAATGTGGGTCCTGCGGATCGATTGGTGCCATCCCCGAGCTCCTACGACCTTCGGAAGGGGTCGAACGAGCAAATGGCCGAAAACCCGAGGAGATATTCTTGAATAACTTTTTTTGTGAAGGTCGTAGAGAGTGGGAGAGGGCATTTGTTTCTGGCAAGTGGGGTATTGCGCATCGATTGGTACCATTTTCGAGCTTCTACGACCTTCGGAAGGGGTCGAACGCCCAAATCCCCAAAAGTGGGAGGGGCTAGTTCGGAATTTCTGATTTCTGGTGGAATTTGTGTCGATCTTACCTGCATTCTTACCTTTCAGGTTGAATGAAGAGGGGCCTGATGTGTGTCCAGACCACTGCCTCCTTGGCCCCCCATGATTGGGCCCCCAGAAGAGCTCCTGTGCCCCATACACCGCACGGCCCAAGGAGATGCTTCACTGTCATTCTTCCAAGCGACTGATTTTGGATTTCTCCAAGATTTGTCTAATGAGCTGTTTGATCTGTGGGGCACTTGTCTTGTGTGTGAGTTCACCTTGGTCATGGTTTTTCCTGAATTCAGGGTTTTGAATTTGATGTGATAAAATGACATTTCTGAGGAGAATTCTCTGTTGGGATGGTGAATATCCTCTAATTTTGAGTTTTGGTGTCTTCTATGCCGAGATATTTGAGAGAAACGGGATTGTAATTAGGCAGCCTCATTAGCATAGCCTGCTGAGGAGATATTCTAGAATAACTTTTGCTGTGAAGGTCGTAGAGACTTGGAAAGGGCGTCTGTCTCTACTAAATGGGGTACTGCGGATCGATTGGTACCATTGCCGAGCTTCTAGGACCTTGGGAAGGGGTCGAACAAGCGAATCTGAAAAGTGGGCGGGGTTAGGTTTAGGCAAGGGGTGGTGTGGTTAGGGTAAGGGTTAGGGTTAGGGTTAGGGTTAGGATTAGGGATGAAAGCACATTGGAGAAGGAGATATTCTTAGGGTTAGGGTTAGGGTTAGGGTTAGGGTTAGGGTTAGGGTTAGGGTTAGGGTTAGGATTAGGGATGAAAGCACATTGGAGAAGGAGATATTCTTGAATAACTTTTTTTCTGAAGGTCGTAGAGACTTGGAAAGTGGTTTCTATTGAACTAATGTGGGTCCTGCGGATCGATTGGTGCCATCCCCGAGCTCCTACGACCTTCGGAAGGGGTCGAACGAGCAAATGGCCGAAAACCCGAGGAGATATTCTTGAATAACTTTTTTTGTGAAGGTCGTAGAGAGTGGGAGAGGGCATTTGTTTCTGGCAAGTGGGGTATTGCGCATCGATTGGTACCATTTTCGAGCTTCTACGACCTTCGGAAGGGGTCGAACGCCCAAATCCCCAAAAGTGGGAGGGGCTAGTTCGGAATTTCTGATTTCTGGTGGAATTTGTGTCGATCTTACCTGCATTCTTACCTTTCAGGTTGAATGAAGAGGGGCCTGATGTGTGTCCAGACCACTGCCTCCTTGGCCCCCCATGATTGGGCCCCCAGAAGAGCTCCTGTGCCCCATACACCGCACGGCCCAAGGAGATGCTTCACTGTCATTCTTCCAAGCGACTGATTTTGGATTTCTCCAAGATTTGTCTAATGAGCTGTTTGATCTGTGGGGCACTTGTCTTGTGTGTGAGTTCACCTTGGTCATGGTTTTTCCTGAATTCAGGGTTTTGAATTTGATGTGATAAAATGACATTTCTGAGGAGAATTCTCTGTTGGGATGGTGAATATCCTCTAATTTTGAGTTTTGGTGTCTTCTATGCCGAGATATTTGAGAGAAACGGGATTGTAATTAGGCAGCCTCATTAGCATAGCCTGCTGAGGAGATATTCTAGAATAACTTTTGCTGTGAAGGTCGTAGAGACTTGGAAAGGGCGTCTGTCTCTACTAAATGGGGTACTGCGGATCGATTGGTACCATTGCCGAGCTTCTAGGACCTTGGGAAGGGGTCGAACAAGCGAATCTGAAAAGTGGGCGGGGTTAGGTTTAGGCAAGGGGTGGTGTGGTTAGGGTAAGGGTTAGGGTTAGGGTTAGGGTTAGGATTAGGGATGAAAGCACATTGGAGAAGGAGATATTCTTAGGGTTAGGGTTAGGGTTAGGGTTAGGGTTAGGGTTAGGGTTAGGGTTAGGGTTAGGGTTAGGATTAGGGATGAAAGCACATTGGAGAAGGAGATATTCTTGAATAACTTTTTTTCTGAAGGTCGTAGAGACTTGGAAAGTGGTTTCTATTGAACTAATGTGGGTCCTGCGGATCGATTGGTGCCATCCCCGAGCTCCTACGACCTTCGGAAGGGGTCGAACGAGCAAATGGCCGAAAACCCGAGGAGATATTCTTGAATAACTTTTTTTGTGAAGGTCGTAGAGAGTGGGAGAGGGCATTTGTTTCTGGCAAGTGGGGTATTGCGCATCGATTGGTACCATTTTCGAGCTTCTACGACCTTCGGAAGGGGTCGAACGCCCAAATCCCCAAAAGTGGGAGGGGCTAGTTCGGAATTTTTGATTTCTGGTGGAATTTGTGTCGATCTTACCTGCATTCTTACCTTTCAGGTTGAATGAAGAGGGGCCTGATGTGTGTCCAGACCACTGCCTCCTTGGCCCCCCATGATTGGGCCCCCAGAAGAGCTCCTGTGCCCCATACACCGCACGGCCCAAGGAGATGCTTCACTGTCATTCTTCCAAGCGACTGATTTTGGATTTCTCCAAGATTTGTCTAATGAGCTGTTTGATCTGTGGGGCACTTGTCTTGTGTGTGAGTTCACCTTGGTCATGGTTTTTCCTGAATTTAGGGTTTTGAATTTGATGTGATAAAATGACATTTCTGAGGAGAATTCTGTCTTGGGATGGTAAATATCCTCAAATTTTGAGTTTTGGTGTCTTCTATGCCGAGATATTTGAGAAAAACGGGATTGTAATTAGGCACTCCCAGCATGCATTGCGTGGGTTAGGAGATATTCTTGAATAACTTTTGCTGTGAAGGTCGTAGAGACTTGGAAAGGGCGTCTGTCTGTACCAAATGGGGTACTGCGGATCGATTGGTACCATGCCCGAGCTTCTAGGACCTTGGGAAGGGGTCGAACGAGCGAATCTGAAAAGTGGGCGGGGTTAGGTTTAGGCAAGGGGTGGTGTGGTTAGGGTAAGGGTCTAAGGAACCTGACTAGGCATAGAATCGAAGTCCAGAACCTCTGAATAAGAAAGTCGCTAAAACAGCTAGGGTTAAGGTAAGGATTAGGGATGAAAGCACATTGGAGAAGGAGATATTCTTGAATAACTTTTTTTCTGAAGGTCGTAGAGACTTGGAAAGTGGTTTCTATTGAACTAATGTGGGTCCTGCGGATCGATTGGTGCCATCCCCGAGCTCCTACGACCTTCGGAAGGGGTCGAACGAGCAAATGGCCGAAAACCCGAGGAGATATTCTTGAATAACTTTTTTTGTGAAGGTCGTAGAGAGTGGGAGAGGGCATTTGTTTCTGGCAAGTGGGGTATTGCGCATCGATTGGTACCATTTTCGAGCTTCTACGACCTTCGGAAGGGGTCGAACGCCCAAATCCCCAAAAGTGGGAGGGGCTAGTTCGGAATTTTTGATTTCTGGTGGAATTTGTGTCGATCTTACCTGCATTCTTACCTTTCAGGTTGAATGAAGAGGGGCCTGATGTGTGTCCAGACCACTGCCTCCTTGGCCCCCCATGATTGGGCCCCCAGAAGAGCTCCTGTGCCCCATACACCGCACGGCCCAAGGAGATGCTTCACTGTCATTCTTCCAAGCGACTGATTTTGGATTTCTCCAAGATTTGTCTAATGAGCTGTTTGATCTGTGGGGCACTTGTCTTGTGTGTGAGTTCACCTTGGTCATGGTTTTTCCTGAATTTAGGGTTTTGAATTTGATGTGATAAAATGACATTTCTGAGGAGAATTCTGTCTTGGGATGGTAAATATCCTCAAATTTTGAGTTTTGGTGTCTTCTATGCCGAGATATTTGAGAAAAACGGGATTGTAATTAGGCACTCCCAGCATGCATTGCGTGGGTTAGGAGATATTCTTGAATAACTTTTGCTGTGAAGGTCGTAGAGACTTGGAAAGGGCGTCTGTCTGTACCAAATGGGGTACTGCGGATCGATTGGTACCATGCCCGAGCTTCTAGGACCTTGGGAAGGGGTCGAACGAGCGAATCTGAAAAGTGGGCGGGGTTAGGTTTAGGCAAGGGGTGGTGTGGTTAGGGTAAGGGTCTAAGGAACCTGACTAGGCATAGAATCGAAGTCCAGAACCTCTGAATAAGAAAGTCGCTAAAACAGCTAGGGTTAAGGTAAGGATTAGGGATGAAAGCACATTGGAGAAGGAGATATTCTTGAATAACTTTTTTTCTGAAGGTCGTAGAGACTTGGAAAGTGGTTTCTATTGAACTAATGTGGGTCCTGCGGATCGATTGGTGCCATCCCCGAGCTCCTACGACCTTCGGAAGGGGTCGAACGAGCAAATGGCCGAAAACCCGAGGAGATATTCTTGAATAACTTTTTTTGTGAAGGTCGTAGAGAGTGGGAGAGGGCATTTGTTTCTGGCAAGTGGGGTATTGCGCATCGATTGGTACCATTTTCGAGCTTCTACGACCTTCGGAAGGGGTCGAACGCCCAAATCCCCAAAAGTGGGAGGGGCTAGTTCGGAATTTCTGATTTCTGGTGGAATTTGTGTCGATCTTACCTGCATTCTTACCTTTCAGGTTGAATGAAGAGGGGCCTGATGTGTGTCCAGACCACTGCCTCCTTGGCCCCCCATGATTGGGCCCCCAGAAGAGCTCCTGTGCCCCATACACCGCACGGCCCAAGGAGATGCTTCACTGTCATTCTTCCAAGCGACTGATTTTGGATTTCTCCAAGATTTGTCTAATGAGCTGTTTGATCTGTGGGGCACTTGTCTTGTGTGTGAGTTCACCTTGGTCATGGTTTTTCCTGAATTCAGGGTTTTGAATTTGATGTGATAAAATGACATTTCTGAGGAGAATTCTCTGTTGGGATGGTGAATATCCTCTAATTTTGAGTTTTGGTGTCTTCTATGCCGAGATATTTGAGAGAAACGGGATTGTAATTAGGCAGCCTCATTAGCATAGCCTGCTGAGGAGATATTCTAGAATAACTTTTGCTGTGAAGGTCGTAGAGACTTGGAAAGGGCGTCTGTCTCTACTAAATGGGGTACTGCGGATCGATTGGTACCATTGCCGAGCTTCTAGGACCTTGGGAAGGGGTCGAACAAGCGAATCTGAAAAGTGGGCGGGGTTAGGTTTAGGCAAGGGGTGGTGTGGTTAGGGTAAGGGTTAGGGTTAGGGTTAGGGTTAGGATTAGGGATGAAAGCACATTGGAGAAGGAGATATTCTTAGGGTTAGGGTTAGGGTTAGGGTTAGGGTTAGGGTTAGGGTTAGGGTTAGGATTAGGGATGAAAGCACATTGGAGAAGGAGATATTCTTGAATAACTTTTTTTCTGAAGGTCGTAGAGACTTGGAAAGTGGTTTCTATTGAACTAATGTGGGTCCTGCGGATCGATTGGTGCCATCCCCGAGCTCCTACGACCTTCGGAAGGGGTCGAACGAGCAAATGGCCGAAAACCCGAGGAGATATTCTTGAATAACTTTTTTTGTGAAGGTCGTAGAGAGTGGGAGAGGGCATTTGTTTCTGGCAAGTGGGGTATTGCGCATCGATTGGTACCATTTTCGAGCTTCTACGACCTTCGGAAGGGGTCGAACGCCCAAATCCCCAAAAGTGGGAGGGGCTAGTTCGGAATTTCTGATTTCTGGTGGAATTTGTGTCGATCTTACCTGCATTCTTACCTTTCAGGTTGAATGAAGAGGGGCCTGATGTGTGTCCAGACCACTGCCTCCTTGGCCCCCCATGATTGGGCCCCCAGAAGAGCTCCTGTGCCCCATACACCGCACGGCCCAAGGAGATGCTTCACTGTCATTCTTCCAAGCGACTGATTTTGGATTTCTCCAAGATTTGTCTAATGAGCTGTTTGATCTGTGGGGCACTTGTCTTGTGTGTGAGTTCACCTTGGTCATGGTTTTTCCTGAATTCAGGGTTTTGAATTTGATGTGATAAAATGACATTTCTGAGGAGAATTCTCTGTTGGGATGGTGAATATCCTCTAATTTTGAGTTTTGGTGTCTTCTATGCCGAGATATTTGAGAGAAACGGGATTGTAATTAGGCAGCCTCATTAGCATAGCCTGCTGAGGAGATATTCTAGAATAACTTTTGCTGTGAAGGTCGTAGAGACTTGGAAAGGGCGTCTGTCTCTACTAAATGGGGTACTGCGGATCGATTGGTACCATTGCCGAGCTTCTAGGACCTTGGGAAGGGGTCGAACAAGCGAATCTGAAAAGTGGGCGGGGTTAGGTTTAGGCAAGGGGTGGTGTGGTTAGGGTAAGGGTTAGGGTTAGGGTTAGGGTTAGGATTAGGGATGAAAGCACATTGGAGAAGGAGATATTCTTAGGGTTAGGGTTAGGGTTAGGGTTAGGGTTAGGGTTAGGGTTAGGGTTAGGATTAGGGATGGGTTAGGGTTAGGGTTAGGGTTAGGGTTAGGGTTAGGGTTAGGGTTAGGGTTAGGATTAGGGATGAAAGCACATTGGAGAAGGAGATATTCTTGAATAACTTTTTTTCTGAAGGTCGTAGAGACTTGGAAAGTGGTTTCTATTGAACTAATGTGGGTCCTGCGGATCGATTGGTGCCATCCCCGAGCTCCTACGACCTTCGGAAGGGGTCGAACGAGCAAATGGCCGAAAACCCGAGGAGATATTCTTGAATAACTTTTTTTGTGAAGGTCGTAGAGAGTGGGAGAGGGCATTTGTTTCTGGCAAGTGGGGTATTGCGCATCGATTGGTACCATTTTCGAGCTTCTACGACCTTCGGAAGGGGTCGAACGCCCAAATCCCCAAAAGTGGGAGGGGCTAGTTCGGAATTTTTGATTTCTGGTGGAATTTGTGTCGATCTTACCTGCATTCTTACCTTTCAGGTTGAATGAAGAGGGGCCTGATGTGTGTCCAGACCACTGCCTCCTTGGCCCCCCATGATTGGGCCCCCAGAAGAGCTCCTGTGCCCCATACACCGCACGGCCCAAGGAGATGCTTCACTGTCATTCTTCCAAGCGACTGATTTTGGATTTCTCCAAGATTTGTCTAATGAGCTGTTTGATCTGTGGGGCACTTGTCTTGTGTGTGAGTTCACCTTGGTCATGGTTTTTCCTGAATTTAGGGTTTTGAATTTGATGTGATAAAATGACATTTCTGAGGAGAATTCTGTCTTGGGATGGTAAATATCCTCAAATTTTGAGTTTTGGTGTCTTCTATGCCGAGATATTTGAGAAAAACGGGATTGTAATTAGGCACTCCCAGCATGCATTGCGTGGGTTAGGAGATATTCTTGAATAACTTTTGCTGTGAAGGTCGTAGAGACTTGGAAAGGGCGTCTGTCTGTACCAAATGGGGTACTGCGGATCGATTGGTACCATGCCCGAGCTTCTAGGACCTTGGGAAGGGGTCGAACGAGCGAATCTGAAAAGTGGGCGGGGTTAGGTTTAGGCAAGGGGTGGTGTGGTTAGGGTAAGGGTCTAAGGAACCTGACTAGGCATAGAATCGAAGTCCAGAACCTCTGAATAAGAAAGTCGCTAAAACAGCTAGGGTTAAGGTAAGGATTAGGGATGAAAGCACATTGGAGAAGGGTTAGGGTTAGGGTTAGGGTTAGGGTTAGGGATGAAAGCACATTGGAGAAGGAGATATTCTTGAATAACTTTTTTTGTGAAGGTCGTAGAGACTTGGAAAGTGGTTTCTATTGAACTAATGTGGGTCCTGCGGATCGATTGGTGCCATCCCCGAGCTCCTACGACCTTCGGAAGGGGTCGAAGTAGCAAATGGCCGAAAAGCCGAGGAGATATTCTTGAATAACTTTTTTTGTGAAGGTCGTAGAGAGTGGGAGAGGGCATTTGTTTCCGGCAAGTGGGGTATTGCGCATCGATTGGTACCATTTTCGAGCTTCTACGACCTTCGGAAGGGGTCGAACGCCCAAATCCCCAAAAGTGGGAGGGGCTAGTTCGGAATTTCTGATTTCTGGTGGAATTTGTGTCGATCTTACCTGCATTCTTACCTTTCAGGTTGAATGAAGAGGGGCCTGATGTGTGTCCAGACCACTGCCTCCTTGGCCCCCCATGATTGGGCCCCCAGAAGAGCTCCTGTGCCCCATACACCGCACGGCCCAAGGAGATGCTTCACTGTCATTCTTCCAAGCGACTGATTTTGGATTTCTCCATGATTTGTCTAATGAGCTGTTTGATCTGTGGGGAACTTGTCTTGTGTGTGAGTTCACCTTGGTCATGGTTTTTCCTGAATTCAGGGTTTTGAATTTGATGTGATAAAATGACATTTCTGAGGAGAATTCTCTGTTGGGATGGTGAATATCCTCTAATTTTGAGTTTTGGTGTCTTCTATGCCGAGATATTTGAGAGAAACGGGATTGTAATTAGGCAGCCTCATTAGCATAGCCTGCTGAGGAGATATTCTAGAATAACTTTTGCTGTGAAGGTCGTAGAGACTTGGAAAGGGCGTCTGTCTCTACTAAATGGGGTACTGCGGATCGATTGGTACCATTGCCGAGCTTCTAGGACCTTGGGAAGGGGTCGAACAAGCGAATCTGAAAAGTGGGCGGGGTTAGGTTTAGGCAAGGGGTGGTGTGGTTAGGGTAAGGGTTAGGGTTAGGGTTAGGGTTAGGGTTAGGATTAGGGATGAAAGCACATTGGAGAAGGAGATATTCTTGAATAACTTTTTAGGGTTAGGTTTAGAAAATCTATCTCGATGACTCCCCCTGCTTCGTCCGTCGACTGGGCAGTTTGGTCTAGGGAGCCAAAGGCAATGCACGGGCCGACGCGCGCCATCAATACTCTCCAGTCTCACATATCTCTTTCTTGTCGAATTTGTTTGTTTGATGTTGTTTTATCAAAGCTGTAAAACATCAAAGTAAAAGATTGTTTCTGTTTTTGATATTAAGTAACTTTATTTTTCTGTATACTTGTCTAATATACCGGTTTATTTGGATTTTTTTTGCTTTTATAATGGTTTTATTTATTATTGTCTTATTAAGATGATTTTAGTGTTCATTTGGCATGCCTTAGTTTTCTATTTAGTTTTATCCTGTATTGAAGATGAAGGATTGTTATTTATTTTATATTAAAAAGGTTTTATTTAGAATTGTTTGTTTTCGACCAGTGATTTAGACTATTATTTTAAAACTATTTTGTTTGCCTAGTCCTATATAAGGTGACACATCATCAGTAGTGTACCTCAGGGTCATTGGGTGTTTCGGCCATTACCACCAGACACCCTCTCCCAAGGAAGGCCCCGCCGGGGTTGATCAAACCCCAGGGTGTGTCCCACTAAGTTTATAGTAATCTAAGTGTAAGGTATTTTAGAATTCTGGTTTGTCGTTTTTAGGGATCAACTGATTTCGGGTTAGAGTTTCTAACTAATGTTTTTTTAAGATAATTTTTTTAGGTCTAGAGTTTGATGGTTTAGGGTGTAACGGTTAGTTTAAGTGGTTAGGGTTTTTAGGCGTAGGATTGAACGGTTAGGTTTAGAATTAAGGTCACGTATAGGCTAAAGTGGTTTGATTTAGGGTTAGGGTTAGGTTTTAGGGTTAGGGGCAAATGGTTAGGTTTAGGCGTAGGGATTGAATGGTTAGGTTTAGGATTTAAGGTCATGTATAGGCATAAAGTGGTTAGACTTAGGGTTAGGGTTAGGTTTAGGGTTAGGGACAAATGGTTAAGTTTAGGCGTAGGGATTGAACGGTTAGGTTTAGGATTAAGGTCATGAATAGGCATAAATTGGTTAGATGTAGGGTTAGGGTTAGGTTTAGTTTTAGGGACAAAAGGTTAGGTTTAGGCGTAGGGTTGAGTGGTTAGGGTTAGGAGATAGGATCCTGTCTAGGTCTAGAGTCTAAGTGGTTTTAGGGTTAGGGTTAGGGCTAGGGTTAGAAATTAGGTTTAGGCATAGGTTAAAATGGTTAGGGTTAGGTTTTAGGGTCATGTCTACGTCTAAATTAAAGCTGTTTAAGGTTGGGTTAAGGTTTAGTGGTTTATGTTCTAGGCATAAGTTTAATTTGTAATGATAAGGGTTATGTATAAGTAAAAAGTTTGGGTTAGGGTTAGGGTTAGGGTTAGGGTTAGGGTTAGGATTAGGGATGAAAGCACATTGGAGAAGGAGATATTCTTGAATAACTTTTTTTCTGAAGGTCGTAGAGACTTGGAAAGTGGTTAGGGTTAGGGTTAGGGTTAGGGTTAGGGTTAGGGTTAGGGATGAAAGCACATTGGAGAAGGAGATATTCTTGAATAACTTTTTTTCTGAAGGTCGTAGAGACTTGGAAAGTGGTTTCTATTGAACTAATGTGGGTCCTGCGGATCGATTGGTGCCATCCCCGAGCTCCTACGACCTTCGGAAGGGGTCGAACGAGCAAATGGCCGAAAACCCGAGGAGATATTCTTGAATAACTTTTTTTGTGAAGGTTAGGGTTAGGGTTAGGGTTAGGGTTAGGGTTAGGGTTAGGGTTAGGGTTAGGGTTAGGGTTAGGATTAGGGATGAAAGCACATTGGAGAAGGAGATATTCTTGAATAACTTTTTTTCTGAAGGTCGTAGAGACTTGGAAAGTGGTTTCTATTGAACTAATGTGGGTCCTGCGGATCGATTGGTGCCATCCCCGAGCTCCTACGACCTTCGGAAGGGGTCGAACGAGCAAATGGCCGAAAACCCGAGGAGATATTCTTGAATAACTTTTTTTGTGAAGGTCGTAGAGAGTGGGAGAGGGCATTTGTTTCTGGCAAGTGGGGTATTGCGCATCGATTGGTACCATTTTCGAGCTTCTACGACCTTCGGAAGGGGTCGAACGCCCAAATCCCCAAAAGTGGGAGGGGCTAGTTCGGAATTTTTGATTTCTGGTGGAATTTGTGTCGATCTTACCTGCATTCTTACCTTTCAGGTTGAATGAAGAGGGGCCTGATGTGTGTCCAGACCACTGCCTCCTTGGCCCCCCATGATTGGGCCCCCAGAAGAGCTCCTGTGCCCCATACACCGCACGGCCCAAGGAGATGCTTCACTGTCATTCTTCCAAGCGACTGATTTTGGATTTCTCCAAGATTTGTCTAATGAGCTGTTTGATCTGTGGGGCACTTGTCTTGTGTGTGAGTTCACCTTGGTCATGGTTTTTCCTGAATTTAGGGTTTTGAATTTGATGTGATAAAATGACATTTCTGAGGAGAATTCTGTCTTGGGATGGTAAATATCCTCAAATTTTGAGTTTTGGTGTCTTCTATGCCGAGATATTTGAGAAAAACGGGATTGTAATTAGGCACTCCCAGCATGCATTGCGTGGGTTAGGAGATATTCTTGAATAACTTTTGCTGTGAAGGTCGTAGAGACTTGGAAAGGGCGTCTGTCTGTACCAAATGGGGTACTGCGGATCGATTGGTACCATGCCCGAGCTTCTAGGACCTTGGGAAGGGGTCGAACGAGCGAATCTGAAAAGTGGGCGGGGTTAGGTTTAGGCAAGGGGTGGTGTGGTTAGGGTAAGGGTCTAAGGAACCTGACTAGGCATAGAATCGAAGTCCAGAACCTCTGAATAAGAAAGTCGCTAAAACAGCTAGGGTTAAGGTAAGGATTAGGGATGAAAGCACATTGGAGAAGGAGATATTCTTGAATAACTTTTTTTCTGAAGGTCGTAGAGACTTGGAAAGTGGTTTCTATTGAACTAATGTGGGTCCTGCGGATCGATTGGTGCCATCCCCGAGCTCCTACGACCTTCGGAAGGGGTCGAACGAGCAAATGGCCGAAAACCCGAGGAGATATTCTTGAATAACTTTTTTTGTGAAGGTCGTAGAGAGTGGGAGAGGGCATTTGTTTCTGGCAAGTGGGGTATTGCGCATCGATTGGTACCATTTTCGAGCTTCTACGACCTTCGGAAGGGGTCGAACGCCCAAATCCCCAAAAGTGGGAGGGGCTAGTTCGGAATTTCTGATTTCTGGTGGAATTTGTGTCGATCTTACCTGCATTCTTACCTTTCAGGTTGAATGAAGAGGGGCCTGATGTGTGTCCAGACCACTGCCTCCTTGGCCCCCCATGATTGGGCCCCCAGAAGAGCTCCTGTGCCCCATACACCGCACGGCCCAAGGAGATGCTTCACTGTCATTCTTCCAAGCGACTGATTTTGGATTTCTCCAAGATTTGTCTAATGAGCTGTTTGATCTGTGGGGCACTTGTCTTGTGTGTGAGTTCACCTTGGTCATGGTTTTTCCTGAATTCAGGGTTTTGAATTTGATGTGATAAAATGACATTTCTGAGGAGAATTCTCTGTTGGGATGGTGAATATCCTCTAATTTTGAGTTTTGGTGTCTTCTATGCCGAGATATTTGAGAGAAACGGGATTGTAATTAGGCAGCCTCATTAGCATAGCCTGCTGAGGAGATATTCTAGAATAACTTTTGCTGTGAAGGTCGTAGAGACTTGGAAAGGGCGTCTGTCTCTACTAAATGGGGTACTGCGGATCGATTGGTACCATTGCCGAGCTTCTAGGACCTTGGGAAGGGGTCGAACAAGCGAATCTGAAAAGTGGGCGGGGTTAGGTTTAGGCAAGGGGTGGTGTGGTTAGGGTAAGGGTTAGGGTTAGGGTTAGGGTTAGGATTAGGGATGAAAGCACATTGGAGAAGGAGATATTCTTAGGGTTAGGGTTAGGGTTAGGGTTAGGGTTAGGGTTAGGGTTAGGGTTAGGATTAGGGATGAAAGCACATTGGAGAAGGAGATATTCTTGAATAACTTTTTTTCTGAAGGTCGTAGAGACTTGGAAAGTGGTTTCTATTGAACTAATGTGGGTCCTGCGGATCGATTGGTGCCATCCCCGAGCTCCTACGACCTTCGGAAGGGGTCGAACGAGCAAATGGCCGAAAACCCGAGGAGATATTCTTGAATAACTTTTTTTGTGAAGGTCGTAGAGAGTGGGAGAGGGCATTTGTTTCTGGCAAGTGGGGTATTGCGCATCGATTGGTACCATTTTCGAGCTTCTACGACCTTCGGAAGGGGTCGAACGCCCAAATCCCCAAAAGTGGGAGGGGCTAGTTCGGAATTTCTGATTTCTGGTGGAATTTGTGTCGATCTTACCTGCATTCTTACCTTTCAGGTTGAATGAAGAGGGGCCTGATGTGTGTCCAGACCACTGCCTCCTTGGCCCCCCATGATTGGGCCCCCAGAAGAGCTCCTGTGCCCCATACACCGCACGGCCCAAGGAGATGCTTCACTGTCATTCTTCCAAGCGACTGATTTTGGATTTCTCCAAGATTTGTCTAATGAGCTGTTTGATCTGTGGGGCACTTGTCTTGTGTGTGAGTTCACCTTGGTCATGGTTTTTCCTGAATTCAGGGTTTTGAATTTGATGTGATAAAATGACATTTCTGAGGAGAATTCTCTGTTGGGATGGTGAATATCCTCTAATTTTGAGTTTTGGTGTCTTCTATGCCGAGATATTTGAGAGAAACGGGATTGTAATTAGGCAGCCTCATTAGCATAGCCTGCTGAGGAGATATTCTAGAATAACTTTTGCTGTGAAGGTCGTAGAGACTTGGAAAGGGCGTCTGTCTCTACTAAATGGGGTACTGCGGATCGATTGGTACCATTGCCGAGCTTCTAGGACCTTGGGAAGGGGTCGAACAAGCGAATCTGAAAAGTGGGCGGGGTTAGGTTTAGGCAAGGGGTGGTGTGGTTAGGGTAAGGGTTAGGGTTAGGGTTAGGGTTAGGATTAGGGATGAAAGCACATTGGAGAAGGAGATATTCTTAGGGTTAGGGTTAGGGTTAGGGTTAGGGTTAGGGTTAGGGTTAGGATTAGGGTTAGGATTAGGGTTAGGGTTAGGGTTAGGGTTAGGGTTAGGGTTAGGGTTAGGGTTAGGGTTAGGGTTAGGGTTAGGGTTAGGATTAGGGATGAAAGCACATTGGAGAAGGAGATATTCTTGAATAACTTTTTTTCTGAAGGTCGTAGAGACTTGGAAAGTGGTTTCTATTGAACTAATGTGGGTCCTGCGGATCGATTGGTGCCATCCCCGAGCTCCTACGACCTTCGGAAGGGGTCGAACGAGCAAATGGCCGAAAACCCGAGGAGATATTCTTGAATAACTTTTTTTGTGAAGGTCGTAGAGAGTGGGAGAGGGCATTTGTTTCTGGCAAGTGGGGTATTGCGCATCGATTGGTACCATTTTCGAGCTTCTACGACCTTCGGAAGGGGTCGAACGCCCAAATCCCCAAAAGTGGGAGGGGCTAGTTCGGAATTTTTGATTTCTGGTGGAATTTGTGTCGATCTTACCTGCATTCTTACCTTTCAGGTTGAATGAAGAGGGGCCTGATGTGTGTCCAGACCACTGCCTCCTTGGCCCCCCATGATTGGGCCCCCAGAAGAGCTCCTGTGCCCCATACACCGCACGGCCCAAGGAGATGCTTCACTGTCATTCTTCCAAGCGACTGATTTTGGATTTCTCCAAGATTTGTCTAATGAGCTGTTTGATCTGTGGGGCACTTGTCTTGTGTGTGAGTTCACCTTGGTCATGGTTTTTCCTGAATTTAGGGTTTTGAATTTGATGTGATAAAATGACATTTCTGAGGAGAATTCTGTCTTGGGATGGTAAATATCCTCAAATTTTGAGTTTTGGTGTCTTCTATGCCGAGATATTTGAGAAAAACGGGATTGTAATTAGGCACTCCCAGCATGCATTGCGTGGGTTAGGAGATATTCTTGAATAACTTTTGCTGTGAAGGTCGTAGAGACTTGGAAAGGGCGTCTGTCTGTACCAAATGGGGTACTGCGGATCGATTGGTACCATGCCCGAGCTTCTAGGACCTTGGGAAGGGGTCGAACGAGCGAATCTGAAAAGTGGGCGGGGTTAGGTTTAGGCAAGGGGTGGTGTGGTTAGGGTAAGGGTCTAAGGAACCTGACTAGGCATAGAATCGAAGTCCAGAACCTCTGAATAAGAAAGTCGCTAAAACAGCTAGGGTTAAGGTAAGGATTAGGGATGAAAGCACATTGGAGAAGGGTTAGGGTTAGGGTTAGGGTTAGGGTTAGGGATGAAAGCACATTGGAGAAGGAGATATTCTTGAATAACTTTTTTTGTGAAGGTCGTAGAGACTTGGAAAGTGGTTTCTATTGAACTAATGTGGGTCCTGCGGATCGATTGGTGCCATCCCCGAGCTCCTACGACCTTCGGAAGGGGTCGAAGTAGCAAATGGCCGAAAAGCCGAGGAGATATTCTTGAATAACTTTTTTTGTGAAGGTCGTAGAGAGTGGGAGAGGGCATTTGTTTCCGGCAAGTGGGGTATTGCGCATCGATTGGTACCATTTTCGAGCTTCTACGACCTTCGGAAGGGGTCGAACGCCCAAATCCCCAAAAGTGGGAGGGGCTAGTTCGGAATTTCTGATTTCTGGTGGAATTTGTGTCGATCTTACCTGCATTCTTACCTTTCAGGTTGAATGAAGAGGGGCCTGATGTGTGTCCAGACCACTGCCTCCTTGGCCCCCCATGATTGGGCCCCCAGAAGAGCTCCTGTGCCCCATACACCGCACGGCCCAAGGAGATGCTTCACTGTCATTCTTCCAAGCGACTGATTTTGGATTTCTCCATGATTTGTCTAATGAGCTGTTTGATCTGTGGGGAACTTGTCTTGTGTGTGAGTTCACCTTGGTCATGGTTTTTCCTGAATTCAGGGTTTTGAATTTGATGTGATAAAATGACATTTCTGAGGAGAATTCTCTGTTGGGATGGTGAATATCCTCTAATTTTGAGTTTTGGTGTCTTCTATGCCGAGATATTTGAGAGAAACGGGATTGTAATTAGGCAGCCTCATTAGCATAGCCTGCTGAGGAGATATTCTAGAATAACTTTTGCTGTGAAGGTCGTAGAGACTTGGAAAGGGCGTCTGTCTCTACTAAATGGGGTACTGCGGATCGATTGGTACCATTGCCGAGCTTCTAGGACCTTGGGAAGGGGTCGAACAAGCGAATCTGAAAAGTGGGCGGGGTTAGGTTTAGGCAAGGGGTGGTGTGGTTAGGGTAAGGGTTAGGGTTAGGGTTAGGGTTAGGGTTAGGATTAGGGATGAAAGCACATTGGAGAAGGAGATATTCTTGAATAACTTTTTAGGGTTAGGTTTAGAAAATCTATCTCGATGACTCCCCCTGCTTCGTCCGTCGACTGGGCAGTTTGGTCTAGGGAGCCAAAGGCAATGCACGGGCCGACGCGCGCCATCAATACTCTCCAGTCTCACATATCTCTTTCTTGTCGAATTTGTTTGTTTGATGTTGTTTTATCAAAGCTGTAAAACATCAAAGTAAAAGATTGTTTCTGTTTTTGATATTAAGTAACTTTATTTTTCTGTATACTTGTCTAATATACCGGTTTATTTGGATTTTTTTTGCTTTTATAATGGTTTTATTTATTATTGTCTTATTAAGATGATTTTAGTGTTCATTTGGCATGCCTTAGTTTTCTATTTAGTTTTATCCTGTATTGAAGATGAAGGATTGTTATTTATTTTATATTAAAAAGGTTTTATTTAGAATTGTTTGTTTTCGACCAGTGATTTAGACTATTATTTTAAAACTATTTTGTTTGCCTAGTCCTATATAAGGTGACACATCATCAGTAGTGTACCTCAGGGTCATTGGGTGTTTCGGCCATTACCACCAGACACCCTCTCCCAAGGAAGGCCCCGCCGGGGTTGATCAAACCCCAGGGTGTGTCCCACTAAGTTTATAGTAATCTAAGTGTAAGGTATTTTAGAATTCTGGTTTGTCGTTTTTAGGGATCAACTGATTTCGGGTTAGAGTTTCTAACTAATGTTTTTTTAAGATAATTTTTTTAGGTCTAGAGTTTGATGGTTTAGGGTGTAACGGTTAGTTTAAGTGGTTAGGGTTTTTAGGCGTAGGATTGAACGGTTAGGTTTAGAATTAAGGTCACGTATAGGCTAAAGTGGTTTGATTTAGGGTTAGGGTTAGGTTTTAGGGTTAGGGGCAAATGGTTAGGTTTAGGCGTAGGGATTGAATGGTTAGGTTTAGGATTTAAGGTCATGTATAGGCATAAAGTGGTTAGACTTAGGGTTAGGGTTAGGTTTAGGGTTAGGGACAAATGGTTAAGTTTAGGCGTAGGGATTGAACGGTTAGGTTTAGGATTAAGGTCATGAATAGGCATAAATTGGTTAGATGTAGGGTTAGGGTTAGGTTTAGTTTTAGGGACAAAAGGTTAGGTTTAGGCGTAGGGTTGAGTGGTTAGGGTTAGGAGATAGGATCCTGTCTAGGTCTAGAGTCTAAGTGGTTTTAGGGTTAGGGTTAGGGCTAGGGTTAGAAATTAGGTTTAGGCATAGGTTAAAATGGTTAGGGTTAGGTTTTAGGGTCATGTCTACGTCTAAATTAAAGCTGTTTAAGGTTGGGTTAAGGTTTAGTGGTTTATGTTCTAGGCATAAGTTTAATTTGTAATGATAAGGGTTATGTATAAGTAAAAAGTTTGGGTTAGGGTTAGGGTTAGGGTTAGGGTTAGGGTTAGGATTAGGGATGAAAGCACATTGGAGAAGGAGATATTCTTGAATAACTTTTTTTCTGAAGGTCGTAGAGACTTGGAAAGTGGTTAGGGTTAGGGTTAGGGTTAGGGTTAGGGTTAGGGATGAAAGCACATTGGAGAAGGAGATATTCTTGAATAACTTTTTTTCTGAAGGTCGTAGAGACTTGGAAAGTGGTTTCTATTGAACTAATGTGGGTCCTGCGGATCGATTGGTGCCATCCCCGAGCTCCTACGACCTTCGGAAGGGGTCGAACGAGCAAATGGCCGAAAACCCGAGGAGATATTCTTGAATAACTTTTTTTGTGAAGGTTAGGGTTAGGGTTAGGGTTAGGGTTAGGGTTAGGGTTAGGGTTAGGGTTAGGGTTAGGGTTAGGGTTAGGGTTAGGATTAGGGATGAAAGCACATTGGAGAAGGAGATATTCTTGAATAACTTTTTTTCTGAAGGTCGTAGAGACTTGGAAAGTGGTTTCTATTGAACTAATGTGGGTCCTGCGGATCGATTGGTGCCATCCCCGAGCTCCTACGACCTTCGGAAGGGGTCGAACGAGCAAATGGCCGAAAACCCGAGGAGATATTCTTGAATAACTTTTTTTGTGAAGGTCGTAGAGAGTGGGAGAGGGCATTTGTTTCTGGCAAGTGGGGTATTGCGCATCGATTGGTACCATTTTCGAGCTTCTACGACCTTCGGAAGGGGTCGAACGCCCAAATCCCCAAAAGTGGGAGGGGCTAGTTCGGAATTTTTGATTTCTGGTGGAATTTGTGTCGATCTTACCTGCATTCTTACCTTTCAGGTTGAATGAAGAGGGGCCTGATGTGTGTCCAGACCACTGCCTCCTTGGCCCCCCATGATTGGGCCCCCAGAAGAGCTCCTGTGCCCCATACACCGCACGGCCCAAGGAGATGCTTCACTGTCATTCTTCCAAGCGACTGATTTTGGATTTCTCCAAGATTTGTCTAATGAGCTGTTTGATCTGTGGGGCACTTGTCTTGTGTGTGAGTTCACCTTGGTCATGGTTTTTCCTGAATTTAGGGTTTTGAATTTGATGTGATAAAATGACATTTCTGAGGAGAATTCTGTCTTGGGATGGTAAATATCCTCAAATTTTGAGTTTTGGTGTCTTCTATGCCGAGATATTTGAGAAAAACGGGATTGTAATTAGGCACTCCCAGCATGCATTGCGTGGGTTAGGAGATATTCTTGAATAACTTTTGCTGTGAAGGTCGTAGAGACTTGGAAAGGGCGTCTGTCTGTACCAAATGGGGTACTGCGGATCGATTGGTACCATGCCCGAGCTTCTAGGACCTTGGGAAGGGGTCGAACGAGCGAATCTGAAAAGTGGGCGGGGTTAGGTTTAGGCAAGGGGTGGTGTGGTTAGGGTAAGGGTCTAAGGAACCTGACTAGGCATAGAATCGAAGTCCAGAACCTCTGAATAAGAAAGTCGCTAAAACAGCTAGGGTTAAGGTAAGGATTAGGGATGAAAGCACATTGGAGAAGGAGATATTCTTGAATAACTTTTTTTCTGAAGGTCGTAGAGACTTGGAAAGTGGTTTCTATTGAACTAATGTGGGTCCTGCGGATCGATTGGTGCCATCCCCGAGCTCCTACGACCTTCGGAAGGGGTCGAACGAGCAAATGGCCGAAAACCCGAGGAGATATTCTTGAATAACTTTTTTTGTGAAGGTCGTAGAGAGTGGGAGAGGGCATTTGTTTCTGGCAAGTGGGGTATTGCGCATCGATTGGTACCATTTTCGAGCTTCTACGACCTTCGGAAGGGGTCGAACGCCCAAATCCCCAAAAGTGGGAGGGGCTAGTTCGGAATTTCTGATTTCTGGTGGAATTTGTGTCGATCTTACCTGCATTCTTACCTTTCAGGTTGAATGAAGAGGGGCCTGATGTGTGTCCAGACCACTGCCTCCTTGGCCCCCCATGATTGGGCCCCCAGAAGAGCTCCTGTGCCCCATACACCGCACGGCCCAAGGAGATGCTTCACTGTCATTCTTCCAAGCGACTGATTTTGGATTTCTCCAAGATTTGTCTAATGAGCTGTTTGATCTGTGGGGCACTTGTCTTGTGTGTGAGTTCACCTTGGTCATGGTTTTTCCTGAATTCAGGGTTTTGAATTTGATGTGATAAAATGACATTTCTGAGGAGAATTCTCTGTTGGGATGGTGAATATCCTCTAATTTTGAGTTTTGGTGTCTTCTATGCCGAGATATTTGAGAGAAACGGGATTGTAATTAGGCAGCCTCATTAGCATAGCCTGCTGAGGAGATATTCTAGAATAACTTTTGCTGTGAAGGTCGTAGAGACTTGGAAAGGGCGTCTGTCTCTACTAAATGGGGTACTGCGGATCGATTGGTACCATTGCCGAGCTTCTAGGACCTTGGGAAGGGGTCGAACAAGCGAATCTGAAAAGTGGGCGGGGTTAGGTTTAGGCAAGGGGTGGTGTGGTTAGGGTAAGGGTTAGGGTTAGGGTTAGGGTTAGGATTAGGGATGAAAGCACATTGGAGAAGGAGATATTCTTAGGGTTAGGGTTAGGGTTAGGGTTAGGGTTAGGGTTAGGGTTAGGGTTAGGGTTAGGGTTAGGGTTAGGATTAGGGATGAAAGCACATTGGAGAAGGAGATATTCTTGAATAACTTTTTTTCTGAAGGTCGTAGAGACTTGGAAAGTGGTTTCTATTGAACTAATGTGGGTCCTGCGGATCGATTGGTGCCATCCCCGAGCTCCTACGACCTTCGGAAGGGGTCGAACGAGCAAATGGCCGAAAACCCGAGGAGATATTCTTGAATAACTTTTTTTGTGAAGGTCGTAGAGAGTGGGAGAGGGCATTTGTTTCTGGCAAGTGGGGTATTGCGCATCGATTGGGTTAGGGTTAGGGTTAGGGTTAGGGTTAGGGTTAGGGTTAGGGTTAGGGTTAGGGTTAGGTAAGAACGGTAATATCCGTGGACCGACCCCGTCGGTCCAACGTTATGCACTGGCCCTCCTGGAACATAGGGTGCCCCTCACTTGGTAAAATAACCTTGCACAAACACTACTAAATATTCTCAAGTGAGTATAATAATCTCAAGTTAGAGTTTATAGGTGGTTCCAAAAATTCTGCTACAATGCAATTTGTAAAATAGACCATTTGCCATCAGTTCAGTTTAATTATAAAGGTAAGTATCAGTTAGTACTGTAATAACACATCCATAGTTGCAAACTTTAAGCCCGCCGCGACGTTTCGATTGAAATAAATCTTCTTCAGGCTTGGGCTTAAGATGTGTGATAAGTGGTAATAAACACAAGTCATTTTGCTTTGTTTGTGATGAATGCATGGAGCATTTTGTCCTATGCTGGCTGAGGTCAGAGTGAGCAGTGAGCTGTTTGCTGCTCTGCCTTATATACTCTCTGCCTCTGTTAGGCTCCTCCCCTTTCTTTTACAAAACTCTTTTCGAGACAATGTGAAGGGTGGATCCAATTGAGATGTGAAGTGGGTAATTCCTTCTCTTAAGGTAATTACCAGGTAAGTATTTGTCATAAAATTGTGTTAATGTTTTTTTCTTGTTTGAAATAAAACATGTAGTAAATCCAGTGGTGTTGTCTGTAATTCCTTCTTTATTCCTTTATACAGGTAAGGTAATTACACAGGTAAGTGGTCTGCATTGCAGTTATGAAAACAAATTATAAGAAATAGAACATTTGGTTTTTGTTCGTAGTGGGGCAGGTAATTCCTCCTTATTCAGGTTGGGTAATTACATAAATATTAAGTATTTTAAAGAATTGTTTTATATGAATGACTGAGTTGTCCTTATATTTGTAATAAGGTACCTCAAATTGAACGTTGAGTCGCAGGCAGGGGTGAGTATATATAATGATGAGAAAGTAGATCTCCACTGATGGGACTGTGATACTGGCCTTCCGCAGAGCTTTCCAAAGGTTCCGGAGGCAAAATTCTGTTCTTCGTGGCTTCATACACACGGAATTCTCAAAGTGGGAGTCTTACTTTATGCTCCATAAATCGTTCATCTGGAGTCTTACTTTCATCTATGCTCCAGGAATAGCTCGCCTGGAGATCTTAAGTTCTACAATCAAGACATGGCCTCTAATCAGCTGTCACTGCTCACTCAAGTTTTTATGAGGACCAGTGGAGTGTCCTATAGGACATTGAAAAGAGACAACATTGGTCATGTCATGAATAATAAATAAACCAATTGGTGTTGGGTGTCGTAGGGTGAGTAATTCCTTAATTTAAGGTAATTACAAGGTAAGTATTGAATATACAGTTATTTTGATGTTTCTTCGGATTGAAATAAACATGTAATAAACCAATTGGTGTTTGTTTGTGAATAATTCCTACCCTTTTCCCACTAAAATTTAAGGAAGGAAAAAAGGTGAATACTACGTAGTGTTTAAATCTCAGTCATTCCACCTTCCACTAACCAGCCAAAACCATGTCTTTCTTCATATTTACACTGTCCAACAGCATCGTCCCTGAACCAGATGGGATGGGGGTTAGGATGAGGGCAAGGGGTCCTGTGGTTAGGGTTAGGGTAAAGGGTCCTGGGGTTAGGGTTAGGGTAAGAGGATTTGGGGTAGGGGTAGTAGAAAGCAGGGTCCGTCAGGAGCCGTTAATTCCTTGGCCTCTTTCTCGCCAGTTACTTGTGGGAAACGATTCCTAAAAATTGGACAGCATCGGTCCAACATGGAGAAGACTAAAGCAGTGTTTTAGAAGGGCACCCCAATGCTGTTCCAGGCGGCACTGGCCAGGGTTAGGTAAGAACGGTAATATCCGTGGACCGACCCCGTCGGTCCAACGTTATGCACTGGCCCTCCTGGAACATAGGGTGCCCCTCACTTGGTAAAATAACCTTGCACAAACACTATTAAATATTCTCAAGTGAGTATAATAATCTCAAGTTAGAGTTTATAGGTGGTTCCAAAAATTCTGCTACAATGCAGTTTGTAAAATAGACCATTTGCCATCAGTTCAGTTTAATTATAAAGGTAAGTATCAGTTAGTACTGTAATAACACATCCATAGTTGCAAACTTTAAGCCCGCCGCGACGTTTCGATTGAAATAAATCTTCTTCAGGCTTGGGCTTAAGATGTGTGATAAGTGGTAATAAACACAAGTCATTTTGCTTTGTTTGTGATGAGTGCATGGAGCATTTTGTCCTATGCTGGCTGAGGTCAGAGTGAGCAGTGAGCTGTTTGCTGATCTGCCTTATATACTCTCTGCCTCTGTTAGACTCCTCCCCTTTCTTTTACAAAACTCTTTTCGAGACAATGTGAAGGGTGGATCCAATTGAAATGTGAGGTGGGTAATTCCTTTTCTTAAGGTAATTACCAGGTAAGTATTTGTCATATTATTATGTTAATGTTTTTTTCTGTTTGAAATAAAACATGTAGTAAATCCAATGGTGTTGTCTGTAATTCCTTCTTTATACCTTTTTTCAGGTGAGGTAATTACACAGGTGAATATTCTGTATTGTAGTTATGTACATGTTTCTTCGGTTTGAAATAAAACATGTAATAAACCAATTGGTGTTGTTAGTGGATAATTCCTCCCTTTTTCCTCTTTACAGTTAAAAAAGGAAAAAAGATGAATACTCCGTAGTGTTTAAATCTCAGCTATTCCACCTTCCACTACCCAGCCAAAACCATGCCTTTCTTCATATTTACACTGTCCAACAGCATCGTCCCTGAACCAGATGGGATGGGGGTTAGGATGAGGGCAAGGGGTCCTGTGGTTAGGGTTAGGGTAAGGGGTCCTGGGGTTAGGGTTAGGGTAAGAGGATTTGGGGTAGGGGTAGTAGAAAGCAGGGTCCGTCAGGAGCCGTTAATTCCTTGGCCTCTTTCTCGCCAGTTGCTTGTGGGAAACGATTCCTAAAAATTGGACAGCATCGGTCCAACATGGAGAAGACTAAAGCAGTGTTTTAGAAGGGCACCCCAATGCTGTTCCAGGCGGCACTGGCCAGGGTTAGGTAAGAACGGTAATATCCGTGGACCGACCCCGTCGGTCCAACGTTATGCACGGGCCCTCCTGGAACATAGGGTGCCCCTCACTTGGTAAAATAACCTTGTACAAACACTATTAAATATAGTTGTCTTTACGTGTGGGTAGGTTTCTAAAGAAGCTATCCCCTTTTACACGGTAGGTGGTAGTCTTAGTTCTCAGGTGAGTATAATCGTCTCAAATTAGAGTTTAGGTAGTTCTCAAGTGAGTATAATATTCTCAAATTAGAGTTATAGGTGGTTCAAAAAATTCTGCTACAATGCAGTTGTTATAAATAGACCATTTGCCATCATTAAATCATCCCTAGTTGGGGTAGGTAATTCCTCTTATTTTCCTTTTTTCAGGTAAGGCAATTACATAGGTAAGTATCAGTTAATACTGTAATAACACATCCATAGTTGCAATCTTTAAGCCCGCCGCGACGTTTCGATTGAAATAAATCTTCTTCAGGCTTGGGCTTAAGATGTGTGATAAGTGGTAATAAACACAAGTCATTTTGCTTTGTTTGTGATGAGTGCATGGAGCATTTTGTCCTATGCTGGCTGAGGTCAGAGTGAGCAGTGAGCTGTTTGCTGCTCTGCCTTATATACTCTCTGCCTCTGTTAGGCTCCTCCCCTTTCTTTTACAAAACTCTTTTCGAGACAATGTGAAGGGTGGATCCAATTGAGATGTGAAGTGGGTAATTCCTTCTCTTAAGGTAATTACCAGGTAAGTATTTGTCATAAAATTGTGTTAATGTTTTTTTCTTGTTTGAAATAAAACATGTAGTAAATCCAGTGGTGTTGTCTGTAATTCCTTCTTTATTCCTTTATACAGGTAAGGTAATTACACAGGTAAGTGGTCTGCATTGCAGTTATGAAAACAAATTATAAGAAATAGAACATTTGGTTTTTGTTCGTAGTGGGGCAGGTAATTCCTCCTTATTCAGGTTGGGTAATTACATAAATATTAAGTATTTTAAAGAATTGTTTTATATGAATGACTGAGTTGTCCTTATATTTGTAATAAGGTACCTCAAATTGAACGTTGAGTCGCAGGCAGGGGTGAGTATATATAATGATGAGAAAGTAGATCTCCACTGATGGGACTGTGATACTGGCCTTCCGCAGAGCTTTCCAAAGGTTCCGGAGGCAAAATTCTGTTCTTCGTGGCTTCATACACACGGAATTCTCAAAGTGGGAGTCTTACTTTATGCTCCATAAATCGTTCATCTGGAGTCTTACTTTCATCTATGCTCCAGGAATAGCTCGCCTGGAGATCTTAAGTTCTACAATCAAGACATGGCCTCTAATCAGCTGTCACTGCTCACTCAAGTTTTTATGAGGACCAGTGGAGTGTCCTATAGGACATTGAAAAGAGACAACATTGGTCATGTCATGAATAATAAATAAACCAATTGGTGTTGGGTGTCGTAGGGTGAGTAATTCCTTAATTTAAGGTAATTACAAGGTAAGTATTGAATATACAGTTATTTTGATGTTTCTTCGGATTGAAATAAACATGTAATAAACCAATTGGTGTTTGTTTGTGAATAATTCCTATCCTTTTCCCACTAAAATTTAAGGAAGGAAAAAAGGTGAATACTACGTAGTGTTTAAATCTCAGTCATTCCACCTTCCACTAACCAGCCAAAACCATGTCTTTCTTCATATTTACACTGTCCAACAGCATCGTCCCTGAACCAGATGGGATGGGGGTTAGGATGAGGGCAAGGGGTCCTGTGGTTAGGGTTAGGGTAAAGGGTCCTGGGGTTAGGGTTAGGGTAAGAGGATTTGGGGTAGGGGTAGTAGAAAGCAGGGTCCGTCAGGAGCCGTTAATTCCTTGGCCTCTTTCTCGCCAGTTACTTGTGGGAAACGATTCCTAAAAATTGGACAGCATCGGTCCAACATGGAGAAGACTAAAGCAGTGTTTTAGAAGGGCACCCCAATGCTGTTCCAGGCGGCACTGGCCAGGGTTAGGTAAGAACGGTAATATCCGTGGACCGACCCCGTCGGTCCAACGTTATGCACTGGCCCTCCTGGAACATAGGGTGCCCCTCACTTGGTAAAATAACCTTGCACAAACACTACTAAATATTCTCAAGTGAGTATAATAATCTCAAGTTAGAGTTTATAGGTGGTTCCAAAAATTCTGCTACAATGCAATTTGTAAAATAGACCATTTGCCATCAGTTCAGTTTAATTATAAAGGTAAGTATCAGTTAGTACTGTAATAACACATCCATAGTTGCAAACTTTAAGCCCGCCGCGACGTTTCGATTGAAATAAATCTTCTTCAGGCTTGGGCTTAAGATGTGTGATAAGTGGTAATAAACACAAGTCATTTTGCTTTGTTTGTGATGAATGCATGGAGCATTTTGTCCTATGCTGGCTGAGGTCAGAGTGAGCAGTGAGCTGTTTGCTGCTCTGCCTTATATACTCTCTGCCTCTGTTAGGCTCCTCCCCTTTCTTTTACAAAACTCTTTTCGAGACAATGTGAAGGGTGGATCCAATTGAGATGTGAAGTGGGTAATTCCTTCTCTTAAGGTAATTACCAGGTAAGTATTTGTCATAAAATTGTGTTAATGTTTTTTTCTTGTTTGAAATAAAACATGTAGTAAATCCAGTGGTGTTGTCTGTAATTCCTTCTTTATTCCTTTATACAGGTAAGGTAATTACACAGGTAAGTGGTCTGCATTGCAGTTATGAAAACAAATTATAAGAAATAGAACATTTGGTTTTTGTTCGTAGTGGGGCAGGTAATTCCTCCTTATTCAGGTTGGGTAATTACATAAATATTAAGTATTTTAAAGAATTGTTTTATATGAATGACTGAGTTGTCCTTATATTTGTAATAAGGTACCTCAAATTGAACGTTGAGTCGCAGGCAGGGGTGAGTATATATAATGATGAGAAAGTAGATCTCCACTGATGGGACTGTGATACTGGCCTTCCGCAGAGCTTTCCAAAGGTTCCGGAGGCAAAATTCTGTTCTTCGTGGCTTCATACACACGGAATTCTCAAAGTGGGAGTCTTACTTTATGCTCCATAAATCGTTCATCTGGAGTCTTACTTTCATCTATGCTCCAGGAATAGCTCGCCTGGAGATCTTAAGTTCTACAATCAAGACATGGCCTCTAATCAGCTGTCACTGCTCACTCAAGTTTTTATGAGGACCAGTGGAGTGTCCTATAGGACATTGAAAAGAGACAACATTGGTCATGTCATGAATAATAAATAAACCAATTGGTGTTGGGTGTCGTAGGGTGAGTAATTCCTTAATTTAAGGTAATTACAAGGTAAGTATTGAATATACAGTTATTTTGATGTTTCTTCGGATTGAAATAAACATGTAATAAACCAATTGGTGTTTGTTTGTGAATAATTCCTACCCTTTTCCCACTAAAATTTAAGGAAGGAAAAAAGGTGAATACTACGTAGTGTTTAAATCTCAGTCATTCCACCTTCCACTAACCAGCCAAAACCATGTCTTTCTTCATATTTACACTGTCCAACAGCATCGTCCCTGAACCAGATGGGATGGGGGTTAGGATGAGGGCAAGGGGTCCTGTGGTTAGGGTTAGGGTAAAGGGTCCTGGGGTTAGGGTTAGGGTAAGAGGATTTGGGGTAGGGGTAGTAGAAAGCAGGGTCCGTCAGGAGCCGTTAATTCCTTGGCCTCTTTCTCGCCAGTTACTTGTGGGAAACGATTCCTAAAAATTGGACAGCATCGGTCCAACATGGAGAAGACTAAAGCAGTGTTTTAGAAGGGCACCCCAATGCTGTTCCAGGCGGCACTGGCCAGGGTTAGGTAAGAACGGTAATATCCGTGGACCGACCCCGTCGGTCCAACGTTATGCACTGGCCCTCCTGGAACATAGGGTGCCCCTCACTTGGTAAAATAACCTTGCACAAACACTATTAAATATTCTCAAGTGAGTATAATAATCTCAAGTTAGAGTTTATAGGTGGTTCCAAAAATTCTGCTACAATGCAGTTTGTAAAATAGACCATTTGCCATCAGTTCAGTTTAATTATAAAGGTAAGTATCAGTTAGTACTGTAATAACACATCCATAGTTGCAAACTTTAAGCCCGCCGCGACGTTTCGATTGAAATAAATCTTCTTCAGGCTTGGGCTTAAGATGTGTGATAAGTGGTAATAAACACAAGTCATTTTGCTTTGTTTGTGATGAGTGCATGGAGCATTTTGTCCTATGCTGGCTGAGGTCAGAGTGAGCAGTGAGCTGTTTGCTGATCTGCCTTATATACTCTCTGCCTCTGTTAGACTCCTCCCCTTTCTTTTACAAAACTCTTTTCGAGACAATGTGAAGGGTGGATCCAATTGAAATGTGAGGTGGGTAATTCCTTTTCTTAAGGTAATTACCAGGTAAGTATTTGTCATATTATTATGTTAATGTTTTTTTCTGTTTGAAATAAAACATGTAGTAAATCCAATGGTGTTGTCTGTAATTCCTTCTTTATACCTTTTTTCAGGTGAGGTAATTACACAGGTGAATATTCTGTATTGTAGTTATGTACATGTTTCTTCGGTTTGAAATAAAACATGTAATAAACCAATTGGTGTTGTTAGTGGATAATTCCTCCCTTTTTCCTCTTTACAGTTAAAAAAGGAAAAAAGATGAATACTCCGTAGTGTTTAAATCTCAGCTATTCCACCTTCCACTACCCAGCCAAAACCATGCCTTTCTTCATATTTACACTGTCCAACAGCATCGTCCCTGAACCAGATGGGATGGGGGTTAGGATGAGGGCAAGGGGTCCTGTGGTTAGGGTTAGGGTAAGGGGTCCTGGGGTTAGGGTTAGGGTAAGAGGATTTGGGGTAGGGGTAGTAGAAAGCAGGGTCCGTCAGGAGCCGTTAATTCCTTGGCCTCTTTCTCGCCAGTTGCTTGTGGGAAACGATTCCTAAAAATTGGACAGCATCGGTCCAACATGGAGAAGACTAAAGCAGTGTTTTAGAAGGGCACCCCAATGCTGTTCCAGGCGGCACTGGCCAGGGTTAGGTAAGAACGGTAATATCCGTGGACCGACCCCGTCGGTCCAACGTTATGCACGGGCCCTCCTGGAACATAGGGTGCCCCTCACTTGGTAAAATAACCTTGTACAAACACTATTAAATATAGTTGTCTTTACGTGTGGGTAGGTTTCTAAAGAAGCTATCCCCTTTTACACGGTAGGTGGTAGTCTTAGTTCTCAGGTGAGTATAATCGTCTCAAATTAGAGTTTAGGTAGTTCTCAAGTGAGTATAATATTCTCAAATTAGAGTTATAGGTGGTTCAAAAAATTCTGCTACAATGCAGTTGTTATAAATAGACCATTTGCCATCATTAAATCATCCCTAGTTGGGGTAGGTAATTCCTCTTATTTTCCTTTTTTCAGGTAAGGCAATTACATAGGTAAGTATCAGTTAATACTGTAATAACACATCCATAGTTGCAATCTTTAAGCCCGCCGCGACGTTTCGATTGAAATAAATCTTCTTCAGGCTTGGGCTTAAGATGTGTGATAAGTGGTAATAAACACAAGTCATTTTGCTTTGTTTGTGATGAGTGCATGGAGCATTTTGTCCTATGCTGGCTGAGGTCAGAGTGAGCAGTGAGCTGTTTGCTGCTCTGCCTTATATACTCTCTGCCTCTGTTAGGCTCCTCCCCTTTCTTTTACAAAACTCTTTTCGAGACAATGTGAAGGGTGGATCCAATTGAGATGTGAAGTGGGTAATTCCTTCTCTTAAGGTAATTACCAGGTAAGTATTTGTCATAAAATTGTGTTAATGTTTTTTTCTTGTTTGAAATAAAACATGTAGTAAATCCAGTGGTGTTGTCTGTAATTCCTTCTTTATTCCTTTATACAGGTAAGGTAATTACACAGGTAAGTGGTCTGCATTGCAGTTATGAAAACAAATTATAAGAAATAGAACATTTGGTTTTTGTTCGTAGTGGGGCAGGTAATTCCTCCTTATTCAGGTTGGGTAATTACATAAATATTAAGTATTTTAAAGAATTGTTTTATATGAATGACTGAGTTGTCCTTATATTTGTAATAAGGTACCTCAAATTGAACGTTGAGTCGCAGGCAGGGGTGAGTATATATAATGATGAGAAAGTAGATCTCCACTGATGGGACTGTGATACTGGCCTTCCGCAGAGCTTTCCAAAGGTTCCGGAGGCAAAATTCTGTTCTTCGTGGCTTCATACACACGGAATTCTCAAAGTGGGAGTCTTACTTTATGCTCCATAAATCGTTCATCTGGAGTCTTACTTTCATCTATGCTCCAGGAATAGCTCGCCTGGAGATCTTAAGTTCTACAATCAAGACATGGCCTCTAATCAGCTGTCACTGCTCACTCAAGTTTTTATGAGGACCAGTGGAGTGTCCTATAGGACATTGAAAAGAGACAACATTGGTCATGTCATGAATAATAAATAAACCAATTGGTGTTGGGTGTCGTAGGGTGAGTAATTCCTTAATTTAAGGTAATTACAAGGTAAGTATTGAATATACAGTTATTTTGATGTTTCTTCGGATTGAAATAAACATGTAATAAACCAATTGGTGTTTGTTTGTGAATAATTCCTATCCTTTTCCCACTAAAATTTAAGGAAGGAAAAAAGGTGAATACTACGTAGTGTTTAAATCTCAGTCATTCCACCTTCCACTAACCAGCCAAAACCATGTCTTTCTTCATATTTACACTGTCCAACAGCATCGTCCCTGAACCAGATGGGATGGGGGTTAGGATGAGGGCAAGGGGTCCTGTGGTTAGGGTTAGGGTAAAGGGTCCTGGGGTTAGGGTTAGGGTAAGAGGATTTGGGGTAGGGGTAGTAGAAAGCAGGGTCCGTCAGGAGCCGTTAATTCCTTGGCCTCTTTCTCGCCAGTTACTTGTGGGAAACGATTCCTAAAAATTGGACAGCATCGGTCCAACATGGAGAAGACTAAAGCAGTGTTTTAGAAGGGCACCCCAATGCTGTTCCAGGCGGCACTGGCCAGGGTTAGGTAAGAACGGTAATATCCGTGGACCGACCCCGTCGGTCCAACGTTATGCACTGGCCCTCCTGGAACATAGGGTGCCCCTCACTTGGTAAAATAACCTTGCACAAACACTACTAAATATTCTCAAGTGAGTATAATAATCTCAAGTTAGAGTTTATAGGTGGTTCCAAAAATTCTGCTACAATGCAATTTGTAAAATAGACCATTTGCCATCAGTTCAGTTTAATTATAAAGGTAAGTATCAGTTAGTACTGTAATAACACATCCATAGTTGCAAACTTTAAGCCCGCCGCGACGTTTCGATTGAAATAAATCTTCTTCAGGCTTGGGCTTAAGATGTGTGATAAGTGGTAATAAACACAAGTCATTTTGCTTTGTTTGTGATGAATGCATGGAGCATTTTGTCCTATGCTGGCTGAGGTCAGAGTGAGCAGTGAGCTGTTTGCTGCTCTGCCTTATATACTCTCTGCCTCTGTTAGGCTCCTCCCCTTTCTTTTACAAAACTCTTTTCGAGACAATGTGAAGGGTGGATCCAATTGAGATGTGAAGTGGGTAATTCCTTCTCTTAAGGTAATTACCAGGTAAGTATTTGTCATAAAATTGTGTTAATGTTTTTTTCTTGTTTGAAATAAAACATGTAGTAAATCCAGTGGTGTTGTCTGTAATTCCTTCTTTATTCCTTTATACAGGTAAGGTAATTACACAGGTAAGTGGTCTGCATTGCAGTTATGAAAACAAATTATAAGAAATAGAACATTTGGTTTTTGTTCGTAGTGGGGCAGGTAATTCCTCCTTATTCAGGTTGGGTAATTACATAAATATTAAGTATTTTAAAGAATTGTTTTATATGAATGACTGAGTTGTCCTTATATTTGTAATAAGGTACCTCAAATTGAACGTTGAGTCGCAGGCAGGGGTGAGTATATATAATGATGAGAAAGTAGATCTCCACTGATGGGACTGTGATACTGGCCTTCCGCAGAGCTTTCCAAAGGTTCCGGAGGCAAAATTCTGTTCTTCGTGGCTTCATACACACGGAATTCTCAAAGTGGGAGTCTTACTTTATGCTCCATAAATCGTTCATCTGGAGTCTTACTTTCATCTATGCTCCAGGAATAGCTCGCCTGGAGATCTTAAGTTCTACAATCAAGACATGGCCTCTAATCAGCTGTCACTGCTCACTCAAGTTTTTATGAGGACCAGTGGAGTGTCCTATAGGACATTGAAAAGAGACAACATTGGTCATGTCATGAATAATAAATAAACCAATTGGTGTTGGGTGTCGTAGGGTGAGTAATTCCTTAATTTAAGGTAATTACAAGGTAAGTATTGAATATACAGTTATTTTGATGTTTCTTCGGATTGAAATAAACATGTAATAAACCAATTGGTGTTTGTTTGTGAATAATTCCTACCCTTTTCCCACTAAAATTTAAGGAAGGAAAAAAGGTGAATACTACGTAGTGTTTAAATCTCAGTCATTCCACCTTCCACTAACCAGCCAAAACCATGTCTTTCTTCATATTTACACTGTCCAACAGCATCGTCCCTGAACCAGATGGGATGGGGGTTAGGATGAGGGCAAGGGGTCCTGTGGTTAGGGTTAGGGTAAAGGGTCCTGGGGTTAGGGTTAGGGTAAGAGGATTTGGGGTAGGGGTAGTAGAAAGCAGGGTCCGTCAGGAGCCGTTAATTCCTTGGCCTCTTTCTCGCCAGTTACTTGTGGGAAACGATTCCTAAAAATTGGACAGCATCGGTCCAACATGGAGAAGACTAAAGCAGTGTTTTAGAAGGGCACCCCAATGCTGTTCCAGGCGGCACTGGCCAGGGTTAGGTAAGAACGGTAATATCCGTGGACCGACCCCGTCGGTCCAACGTTATGCACTGGCCCTCCTGGAACATAGGGTGCCCCTCACTTGGTAAAATAACCTTGCACAAACACTATTAAATATTCTCAAGTGAGTATAATAATCTCAAGTTAGAGTTTATAGGTGGTTCCAAAAATTCTGCTACAATGCAGTTTGTAAAATAGACCATTTGCCATCAGTTCAGTTTAATTATAAAGGTAAGTATCAGTTAGTACTGTAATAACACATCCATAGTTGCAAACTTTAAGCCCGCCGCGACGTTTCGATTGAAATAAATCTTCTTCAGGCTTGGGCTTAAGATGTGTGATAAGTGGTAATAAACACAAGTCATTTTGCTTTGTTTGTGATGAGTGCATGGAGCATTTTGTCCTATGCTGGCTGAGGTCAGAGTGAGCAGTGAGCTGTTTGCTGATCTGCCTTATATACTCTCTGCCTCTGTTAGACTCCTCCCCTTTCTTTTACAAAACTCTTTTCGAGACAATGTGAAGGGTGGATCCAATTGAAATGTGAGGTGGGTAATTCCTTTTCTTAAGGTAATTACCAGGTAAGTATTTGTCATATTATTATGTTAATGTTTTTTTCTGTTTGAAATAAAACATGTAGTAAATCCAATGGTGTTGTCTGTAATTCCTTCTTTATACCTTTTTTCAGGTGAGGTAATTACACAGGTGAATATTCTGTATTGTAGTTATGTACATGTTTCTTCGGTTTGAAATAAAACATGTAATAAACCAATTGGTGTTGTTAGTGGATAATTCCTCCCTTTTTCCTCTTTACAGTTAAAAAAGGAAAAAAGATGAATACTCCGTAGTGTTTAAATCTCAGCTATTCCACCTTCCACTACCCAGCCAAAACCATGCCTTTCTTCATATTTACACTGTCCAACAGCATCGTCCCTGAACCAGATGGGATGGGGGTTAGGATGAGGGCAAGGGGTCCTGTGGTTAGGGTTAGGGTAAGGGGTCCTGGGGTTAGGGTTAGGGTAAGAGGATTTGGGGTAGGGGTAGTAGAAAGCAGGGTCCGTCAGGAGCCGTTAATTCCTTGGCCTCTTTCTCGCCAGTTGCTTGTGGGAAACGATTCCTAAAAATTGGACAGCATCGGTCCAACATGGAGAAGACTAAAGCAGTGTTTTAGAAGGGCACCCCAATGCTGTTCCAGGCGGCACTGGCCAGGGTTAGGTAAGAACGGTAATATCCGTGGACCGACCCCGTCGGTCCAACGTTATGCACGGGCCCTCCTGGAACATAGGGTGCCCCTCACTTGGTAAAATAACCTTGTACAAACACTATTAAATATAGTTGTCTTTACGTGTGGGTAGGTTTCTAAAGAAGCTATCCCCTTTTACACGGTAGGTGGTAGTCTTAGTTCTCAGGTGAGTATAATCGTCTCAAATTAGAGTTTAGGTAGTTCTCAAGTGAGTATAATATTCTCAAATTAGAGTTATAGGTGGTTCAAAAAATTCTGCTACAATGCAGTTGTTATAAATAGACCATTTGCCATCATTAAATCATCCCTAGTTGGGGTAGGTAATTCCTCTTATTTTCCTTTTTTCAGGTAAGGCAATTACATAGGTAAGTATCAGTTAATACTGTAATAACACATCCATAGTTGCAATCTTTAAGCCCGCCGCGACGTTTCGATTGAAATAAATCTTCTTCAGGCTTGGGCTTAAGATGTGTGATAAGTGGTAATAAACACAAGTCATTTTGCTTTGTTTGTGATGAGTGCATGGAGCATTTTGTCCTATGCTGGCTGAGGTCAGAGTGAGCAGTGAGCTGTTTGCTGCTCTGCCTTATATACTCTCTGCCTCTGTTAGGCTCCTCCCCTTTCTTTTACAAAACTCTTTTCGAGACAATGTGAAGGGTGGATCCAATTGAGATGTGAAGTGGGTAATTCCTTCTCTTAAGGTAATTACCAGGTAAGTATTTGTCATAAAATTGTGTTAATGTTTTTTTCTTGTTTGAAATAAAACATGTAGTAAATCCAGTGGTGTTGTCTGTAATTCCTTCTTTATTCCTTTATACAGGTAAGGTAATTACACAGGTAAGTGGTCTGCATTGCAGTTATGAAAACAAATTATAAGAAATAGAACATTTGGTTTTTGTTCGTAGTGGGGCAGGTAATTCCTCCTTATTCAGGTTGGGTAATTACATAAATATTAAGTATTTTAAAGAATTGTTTTATATGAATGACTGAGTTGTCCTTATATTTGTAATAAGGTACCTCAAATTGAACGTTGAGTCGCAGGCAGGGGTGAGTATATATAATGATGAGAAAGTAGATCTCCACTGATGGGACTGTGATACTGGCCTTCCGCAGAGCTTTCCAAAGGTTCCGGAGGCAAAATTCTGTTCTTCGTGGCTTCATACACACGGAATTCTCAAAGTGGGAGTCTTACTTTATGCTCCATAAATCGTTCATCTGGAGTCTTACTTTCATCTATGCTCCAGGAATAGCTCGCCTGGAGATCTTAAGTTCTACAATCAAGACATGGCCTCTAATCAGCTGTCACTGCTCACTCAAGTTTTTATGAGGACCAGTGGAGTGTCCTATAGGACATTGAAAAGAGACAACATTGGTCATGTCATGAATAATAAATAAACCAATTGGTGTTGGGTGTCGTAGGGTGAGTAATTCCTTAATTTAAGGTAATTACAAGGTAAGTATTGAATATACAGTTATTTTGATGTTTCTTCGGATTGAAATAAACATGTAATAAACCAATTGGTGTTTGTTTGTGAATAATTCCTATCCTTTTCCCACTAAAATTTAAGGAAGGAAAAAAGGTGAATACTACGTAGTGTTTAAATCTCAGTCATTCCACCTTCCACTAACCAGCCAAAACCATGTCTTTCTTCATATTTACACTGTCCAACAGCATCGTCCCTGAACCAGATGGGATGGGGGTTAGGATGAGGGCAAGGGGTCCTGTGGTTAGGGTTAGGGTAAAGGGTCCTGGGGTTAGGGTTAGGGTAAGAGGATTTGGGGTAGGGGTAGTAGAAAGCAGGGTCCGTCAGGAGCCGTTAATTCCTTGGCCTCTTTCTCGCCAGTTACTTGTGGGAAACGATTCCTAAAAATTGGACAGCATCGGTCCAACATGGAGAAGACTAAAGCAGTGTTTTAGAAGGGCACCCCAATGCTGTTCCAGGCGGCACTGGCCAGGGTTAGGTAAGAACGGTAATATCCGTGGACCGACCCCGTCGGTCCAACGTTATGCACTGGCCCTCCTGGAACATAGGGTGCCCCTCACTTGGTAAAATAACCTTGCACAAACACTACTAAATATTCTCAAGTGAGTATAATAATCTCAAGTTAGAGTTTATAGGTGGTTCCAAAAATTCTGCTACAATGCAATTTGTAAAATAGACCATTTGCCATCAGTTCAGTTTAATTATAAAGGTAAGTATCAGTTAGTACTGTAATAACACATCCATAGTTGCAAACTTTAAGCCCGCCGCGACGTTTCGATTGAAATAAATCTTCTTCAGGCTTGGGCTTAAGATGTGTGATAAGTGGTAATAAACACAAGTCATTTTGCTTTGTTTGTGATGAATGCATGGAGCATTTTGTCCTATGCTGGCTGAGGTCAGAGTGAGCAGTGAGCTGTTTGCTGCTCTGCCTTATATACTCTCTGCCTCTGTTAGGCTCCTCCCCTTTCTTTTACAAAACTCTTTTCGAGACAATGTGAAGGGTGGATCCAATTGAGATGTGAAGTGGGTAATTCCTTCTCTTAAGGTAATTACCAGGTAAGTATTTGTCATAAAATTGTGTTAATGTTTTTTTCTTGTTTGAAATAAAACATGTAGTAAATCCAGTGGTGTTGTCTGTAATTCCTTCTTTATTCCTTTATACAGGTAAGGTAATTACACAGGTAAGTGGTCTGCATTGCAGTTATGAAAACAAATTATAAGAAATAGAACATTTGGTTTTTGTTCGTAGTGGGGCAGGTAATTCCTCCTTATTCAGGTTGGGTAATTACATAAATATTAAGTATTTTAAAGAATTGTTTTATATGAATGACTGAGTTGTCCTTATATTTGTAATAAGGTACCTCAAATTGAACGTTGAGTCGCAGGCAGGGGTGAGTATATATAATGATGAGAAAGTAGATCTCCACTGATGGGACTGTGATACTGGCCTTCCGCAGAGCTTTCCAAAGGTTCCGGAGGCAAAATTCTGTTCTTCGTGGCTTCATACACACGGAATTCTCAAAGTGGGAGTCTTACTTTATGCTCCATAAATCGTTCATCTGGAGTCTTACTTTCATCTATGCTCCAGGAATAGCTCGCCTGGAGATCTTAAGTTCTACAATCAAGACATGGCCTCTAATCAGCTGTCACTGCTCACTCAAGTTTTTATGAGGACCAGTGGAGTGTCCTATAGGACATTGAAAAGAGACAACATTGGTCATGTCATGAATAATAAATAAACCAATTGGTGTTGGGTGTCGTAGGGTGAGTAATTCCTTAATTTAAGGTAATTACAAGGTAAGTATTGAATATACAGTTATTTTGATGTTTCTTCGGATTGAAATAAACATGTAATAAACCAATTGGTGTTTGTTTGTGAATAATTCCTACCCTTTTCCCACTAAAATTTAAGGAAGGAAAAAAGGTGAATACTACGTAGTGTTTAAATCTCAGTCATTCCACCTTCCACTAACCAGCCAAAACCATGTCTTTCTTCATATTTACACTGTCCAACAGCATCGTCCCTGAACCAGATGGGATGGGGGTTAGGATGAGGGCAAGGGGTCCTGTGGTTAGGGTTAGGGTAAAGGGTCCTGGGGTTAGGGTTAGGGTAAGAGGATTTGGGGTAGGGGTAGTAGAAAGCAGGGTCCGTCAGGAGCCGTTAATTCCTTGGCCTCTTTCTCGCCAGTTACTTGTGGGAAACGATTCCTAAAAATTGGACAGCATCGGTCCAACATGGAGAAGACTAAAGCAGTGTTTTAGAAGGGCACCCCAATGCTGTTCCAGGCGGCACTGGCCAGGGTTAGGTAAGAACGGTAATATCCGTGGACCGACCCCGTCGGTCCAACGTTATGCACTGGCCCTCCTGGAACATAGGGTGCCCCTCACTTGGTAAAATAACCTTGCACAAACACTATTAAATATTCTCAAGTGAGTATAATAATCTCAAGTTAGAGTTTATAGGTGGTTCCAAAAATTCTGCTACAATGCAGTTTGTAAAATAGACCATTTGCCATCAGTTCAGTTTAATTATAAAGGTAAGTATCAGTTAGTACTGTAATAACACATCCATAGTTGCAAACTTTAAGCCCGCCGCGACGTTTCGATTGAAATAAATCTTCTTCAGGCTTGGGCTTAAGATGTGTGATAAGTGGTAATAAACACAAGTCATTTTGCTTTGTTTGTGATGAGTGCATGGAGCATTTTGTCCTATGCTGGCTGAGGTCAGAGTGAGCAGTGAGCTGTTTGCTGATCTGCCTTATATACTCTCTGCCTCTGTTAGACTCCTCCCCTTTCTTTTACAAAACTCTTTTCGAGACAATGTGAAGGGTGGATCCAATTGAAATGTGAGGTGGGTAATTCCTTTTCTTAAGGTAATTACCAGGTAAGTATTTGTCATATTATTATGTTAATGTTTTTTTCTGTTTGAAATAAAACATGTAGTAAATCCAATGGTGTTGTCTGTAATTCCTTCTTTATACCTTTTTTCAGGTGAGGTAATTACACAGGTGAATATTCTGTATTGTAGTTATGTACATGTTTCTTCGGTTTGAAATAAAACATGTAATAAACCAATTGGTGTTGTTAGTGGATAATTCCTCCCTTTTTCCTCTTTACAGTTAAAAAAGGAAAAAAGATGAATACTCCGTAGTGTTTAAATCTCAGCTATTCCACCTTCCACTACCCAGCCAAAACCATGCCTTTCTTCATATTTACACTGTCCAACAGCATCGTCCCTGAACCAGATGGGATGGGGGTTAGGATGAGGGCAAGGGGTCCTGTGGTTAGGGTTAGGGTAAGGGGTCCTGGGGTTAGGGTTAGGGTAAGAGGATTTGGGGTAGGGGTAGTAGAAAGCAGGGTCCGTCAGGAGCCGTTAATTCCTTGGCCTCTTTCTCGCCAGTTGCTTGTGGGAAACGATTCCTAAAAATTGGACAGCATCGGTCCAACATGGAGAAGACTAAAGCAGTGTTTTAGAAGGGCACCCCAATGCTGTTCCAGGCGGCACTGGCCAGGGTTAGGTAAGAACGGTAATATCCGTGGACCGACCCCGTCGGTCCAACGTTATGCACGGGCCCTCCTGGAACATAGGGTGCCCCTCACTTGGTAAAATAACCTTGTACAAACACTATTAAATATAGTTGTCTTTACGTGTGGGTAGGTTTCTAAAGAAGCTATCCCCTTTTACACGGTAGGTGGTAGTCTTAGTTCTCAGGTGAGTATAATCGTCTCAAATTAGAGTTTAGGTAGTTCTCAAGTGAGTATAATATTCTCAAATTAGAGTTATAGGTGGTTCAAAAAATTCTGCTACAATGCAGTTGTTATAAATAGACCATTTGCCATCATTAAATCATCCCTAGTTGGGGTAGGTAATTCCTCTTATTTTCCTTTTTTCAGGTAAGGCAATTACATAGGTAAGTATCAGTTAATACTGTAATAACACATCCATAGTTGCAATCTTTAAGCCCGCCGCGACGTTTCGATTGAAATAAATCTTCTTCAGGCTTGGGCTTAAGATGTGTGATAAGTGGTAATAAACACAAGTCATTTTGCTTTGTTTGTGATGAGTGCATGGAGCATTTTGTCCTATGCTGGCTGAGGTCAGAGTGAGCAGTGAGCTGTTTGCTGCTCTGCCTTATATACTCTCTGCCTCTGTTAGGCTCCTCCCCTTTCTTTTACAAAACTCTTTTCGAGACAATGTGAAGGGTGGATCCAATTGAGATGTGAAGTGGGTAATTCCTTCTCTTAAGGTAATTACCAGGTAAGTATTTGTCATAAAATTGTGTTAATGTTTTTTTCTTGTTTGAAATAAAACATGTAGTAAATCCAGTGGTGTTGTCTGTAATTCCTTCTTTATTCCTTTATACAGGTAAGGTAATTACACAGGTAAGTGGTCTGCATTGCAGTTATGAAAACAAATTATAAGAAATAGAACATTTGGTTTTTGTTCGTAGTGGGGCAGGTAATTCCTCCTTATTCAGGTTGGGTAATTACATAAATATTAAGTATTTTAAAGAATTGTTTTATATGAATGACTGAGTTGTCCTTATATTTGTAATAAGGTACCTCAAATTGAACGTTGAGTCGCAGGCAGGGGTGAGTATATATAATGATGAGAAAGTAGATCTCCACTGATGGGACTGTGATACTGGCCTTCCGCAGAGCTTTCCAAAGGTTCCGGAGGCAAAATTCTGTTCTTCGTGGCTTCATACACACGGAATTCTCAAAGTGGGAGTCTTACTTTATGCTCCATAAATCGTTCATCTGGAGTCTTACTTTCATCTATGCTCCAGGAATAGCTCGCCTGGAGATCTTAAGTTCTACAATCAAGACATGGCCTCTAATCAGCTGTCACTGCTCACTCAAGTTTTTATGAGGACCAGTGGAGTGTCCTATAGGACATTGAAAAGAGACAACATTGGTCATGTCATGAATAATAAATAAACCAATTGGTGTTGGGTGTCGTAGGGTGAGTAATTCCTTAATTTAAGGTAATTACAAGGTAAGTATTGAATATACAGTTATTTTGATGTTTCTTCGGATTGAAATAAACATGTAATAAACCAATTGGTGTTTGTTTGTGAATAATTCCTATCCTTTTCCCACTAAAATTTAAGGAAGGAAAAAAGGTGAATACTACGTAGTGTTTAAATCTCAGTCATTCCACCTTCCACTAACCAGCCAAAACCATGTCTTTCTTCATATTTACACTGTCCAACAGCATCGTCCCTGAACCAGATGGGATGGGGGTTAGGATGAGGGCAAGGGGTCCTGTGGTTAGGGTTAGGGTAAAGGGTCCTGGGGTTAGGGTTAGGGTAAGAGGATTTGGGGTAGGGGTAGTAGAAAGCAGGGTCCGTCAGGAGCCGTTAATTCCTTGGCCTCTTTCTCGCCAGTTACTTGTGGGAAACGATTCCTAAAAATTGGACAGCATCGGTCCAACATGGAGAAGACTAAAGCAGTGTTTTAGAAGGGCACCCCAATGCTGTTCCAGGCGGCACTGGCCAGGGTTAGGTAAGAACGGTAATATCCGTGGACCGACCCCGTCGGTCCAACGTTATGCACTGGCCCTCCTGGAACATAGGGTGCCCCTCACTTGGTAAAATAACCTTGCACAAACACTACTAAATATTCTCAAGTGAGTATAATAATCTCAAGTTAGAGTTTATAGGTGGTTCCAAAAATTCTGCTACAATGCAATTTGTAAAATAGACCATTTGCCATCAGTTCAGTTTAATTATAAAGGTAAGTATCAGTTAGTACTGTAATAACACATCCATAGTTGCAAACTTTAAGCCCGCCGCGACGTTTCGATTGAAATAAATCTTCTTCAGGCTTGGGCTTAAGATGTGTGATAAGTGGTAATAAACACAAGTCATTTTGCTTTGTTTGTGATGAATGCATGGAGCATTTTGTCCTATGCTGGCTGAGGTCAGAGTGAGCAGTGAGCTGTTTGCTGCTCTGCCTTATATACTCTCTGCCTCTGTTAGGCTCCTCCCCTTTCTTTTACAAAACTCTTTTCGAGACAATGTGAAGGGTGGATCCAATTGAGATGTGAAGTGGGTAATTCCTTCTCTTAAGGTAATTACCAGGTAAGTATTTGTCATAAAATTGTGTTAATGTTTTTTTCTTGTTTGAAATAAAACATGTAGTAAATCCAGTGGTGTTGTCTGTAATTCCTTCTTTATTCCTTTATACAGGTAAGGTAATTACACAGGTAAGTGGTCTGCATTGCAGTTATGAAAACAAATTATAAGAAATAGAACATTTGGTTTTTGTTCGTAGTGGGGCAGGTAATTCCTCCTTATTCAGGTTGGGTAATTACATAAATATTAAGTATTTTAAAGAATTGTTTTATATGAATGACTGAGTTGTCCTTATATTTGTAATAAGGTACCTCAAATTGAACGTTGAGTCGCAGGCAGGGGTGAGTATATATAATGATGAGAAAGTAGATCTCCACTGATGGGACTGTGATACTGGCCTTCCGCAGAGCTTTCCAAAGGTTCCGGAGGCAAAATTCTGTTCTTCGTGGCTTCATACACACGGAATTCTCAAAGTGGGAGTCTTACTTTATGCTCCATAAATCGTTCATCTGGAGTCTTACTTTCATCTATGCTCCAGGAATAGCTCGCCTGGAGATCTTAAGTTCTACAATCAAGACATGGCCTCTAATCAGCTGTCACTGCTCACTCAAGTTTTTATGAGGACCAGTGGAGTGTCCTATAGGACATTGAAAAGAGACAACATTGGTCATGTCATGAATAATAAATAAACCAATTGGTGTTGGGTGTCGTAGGGTGAGTAATTCCTTAATTTAAGGTAATTACAAGGTAAGTATTGAATATACAGTTATTTTGATGTTTCTTCGGATTGAAATAAACATGTAATAAACCAATTGGTGTTTGTTTGTGAATAATTCCTACCCTTTTCCCACTAAAATTTAAGGAAGGAAAAAAGGTGAATACTACGTAGTGTTTAAATCTCAGTCATTCCACCTTCCACTAACCAGCCAAAACCATGTCTTTCTTCATATTTACACTGTCCAACAGCATCGTCCCTGAACCAGATGGGATGGGGGTTAGGATGAGGGCAAGGGGTCCTGTGGTTAGGGTTAGGGTAAAGGGTCCTGGGGTTAGGGTTAGGGTAAGAGGATTTGGGGTAGGGGTAGTAGAAAGCAGGGTCCGTCAGGAGCCGTTAATTCCTTGGCCTCTTTCTCGCCAGTTACTTGTGGGAAACGATTCCTAAAAATTGGACAGCATCGGTCCAACATGGAGAAGACTAAAGCAGTGTTTTAGAAGGGCACCCCAATGCTGTTCCAGGCGGCACTGGCCAGGGTTAGGTAAGAACGGTAATATCCGTGGACCGACCCCGTCGGTCCAACGTTATGCACTGGCCCTCCTGGAACATAGGGTGCCCCTCACTTGGTAAAATAACCTTGCACAAACACTATTAAATATTCTCAAGTGAGTATAATAATCTCAAGTTAGAGTTTATAGGTGGTTCCAAAAATTCTGCTACAATGCAGTTTGTAAAATAGACCATTTGCCATCAGTTCAGTTTAATTATAAAGGTAAGTATCAGTTAGTACTGTAATAACACATCCATAGTTGCAAACTTTAAGCCCGCCGCGACGTTTCGATTGAAATAAATCTTCTTCAGGCTTGGGCTTAAGATGTGTGATAAGTGGTAATAAACACAAGTCATTTTGCTTTGTTTGTGATGAGTGCATGGAGCATTTTGTCCTATGCTGGCTGAGGTCAGAGTGAGCAGTGAGCTGTTTGCTGATCTGCCTTATATACTCTCTGCCTCTGTTAGACTCCTCCCCTTTCTTTTACAAAACTCTTTTCGAGACAATGTGAAGGGTGGATCCAATTGAAATGTGAGGTGGGTAATTCCTTTTCTTAAGGTAATTACCAGGTAAGTATTTGTCATATTATTATGTTAATGTTTTTTTCTGTTTGAAATAAAACATGTAGTAAATCCAATGGTGTTGTCTGTAATTCCTTCTTTATACCTTTTTTCAGGTGAGGTAATTACACAGGTGAATATTCTGTATTGTAGTTATGTACATGTTTCTTCGGTTTGAAATAAAACATGTAATAAACCAATTGGTGTTGTTAGTGGATAATTCCTCCCTTTTTCCTCTTTACAGTTAAAAAAGGAAAAAAGATGAATACTCCGTAGTGTTTAAATCTCAGCTATTCCACCTTCCACTACCCAGCCAAAACCATGCCTTTCTTCATATTTACACTGTCCAACAGCATCGTCCCTGAACCAGATGGGATGGGGGTTAGGATGAGGGCAAGGGGTCCTGTGGTTAGGGTTAGGGTAAGGGGTCCTGGGGTTAGGGTTAGGGTAAGAGGATTTGGGGTAGGGGTAGTAGAAAGCAGGGTCCGTCAGGAGCCGTTAATTCCTTGGCCTCTTTCTCGCCAGTTGCTTGTGGGAAACGATTCCTAAAAATTGGACAGCATCGGTCCAACATGGAGAAGACTAAAGCAGTGTTTTAGAAGGGCACCCCAATGCTGTTCCAGGCGGCACTGGCCAGGGTTAGGTAAGAACGGTAATATCCGTGGACCGACCCCGTCGGTCCAACGTTATGCACGGGCCCTCCTGGAACATAGGGTGCCCCTCACTTGGTAAAATAACCTTGTACAAACACTATTAAATATAGTTGTCTTTACGTGTGGGTAGGTTTCTAAAGAAGCTATCCCCTTTTACACGGTAGGTGGTAGTCTTAGTTCTCAGGTGAGTATAATCGTCTCAAATTAGAGTTTAGGTAGTTCTCAAGTGAGTATAATATTCTCAAATTAGAGTTATAGGTGGTTCAAAAAATTCTGCTACAATGCAGTTGTTATAAATAGACCATTTGCCATCATTAAATCATCCCTAGTTGGGGTAGGTAATTCCTCTTATTTTCCTTTTTTCAGGTAAGGCAATTACATAGGTAAGTATCAGTTAATACTGTAATAACACATCCATAGTTGCAATCTTTAAGCCCGCCGCGACGTTTCGATTGAAATAAATCTTCTTCAGGCTTGGGCTTAAGATGTGTGATAAGTGGTAATAAACACAAGTCATTTTGCTTTGTTTGTGATGAGTGCATGGAGCATTTTGTCCTATGCTGGCTGAGGTCAGAGTGAGCAGTGAGCTGTTTGCTGATCTGCCTTATATACTCTCTGCCTCTGTTAGACTCCTCCCCTTTCTTTTACAAAACTCTTTTCGAGACAATGTGAAGGGTGGATCCAATTGAAATGTGAGGTGGGTAATTCCTTTTCTTAAGGTAATTACCAGGTAAGTATTTGTCATATTATTATGTTAATGTTTTTTTCTGTTTGAAATAAAACATGTAGTAAATCCAATGGTGTTGTCTGTAATTCCTTCTTTATTCCTTTATACAGGGTTAGGGTTAGGGTTAGGGTTAGGGTTAGGGTTAGGGTTAGGGTTAGGGTTAGGGTTAGGGTTAGGGTTAGGGTTAGGGTTAGGGTTAGGGTTAGGGTTAGGGTTAGGATTAGGGTTAGGGTTAGGATTAGGGATGAAAGCACATTGGAGAAGGAGATATTCTTGAATAACTTTTTTTCTGAAGGTCGTAGAGACTTGGAAAGTGGTTTCTATTGAACTAATGTGGGTCCTGCGGATCGATTGGTGCCATCCCCGAGCTCCTACGACCTTCGGAAGGGGTCGAACGAGCAAATGGCCGAAAACCCGAGGAGATATTCTTGAATAACTTTTTTTGTGAAGGTCGTAGAGAGTGGGAGAGGGCATTTGTTTCTGGCAAGTGGGGTATTGCGCATCGATTGGTACCATTTTCGAGCTTCTACGACCTTCGGAAGGGGTCGAACGCCCAAATCCCCAAAAGTGGGAGGGGCTAGTTCGGAATTTCTGATTTCTGGTGGAATTTGTGTCGATCTTACCTGCATTCTTACCTTTCAGGTTGAATGAAGAGGGGCCTGATGTGTGTCCAGACCACTGCCTCCTTGGCCCCCCATGATTGGGCCCCCAGAAGAGCTCCTGTGCCCCATACACCGCACGGCCCAAGGAGATGCTTCACTGTCATTCTTCCAAGCGACTGATTTTGGATTTCTCCAAGATTTGTCTAATGAGCTGTTTGATCTGTGGGGCACTTGTCTTGTGTGTGAGTTCACCTTGGTCATGGTTTTTCCTGAATTCAGGGTTTTGAATTTGATGTGATAAAATGACATTTCTGAGGAGAATTCTCTGTTGGGATGGTGAATATCCTCTAATTTTGAGTTTTGGTGTCTTCTATGCCGAGATATTTGAGAGAAACGGGATTGTAATTAGGCAGCCTCATTAGCATAGCCTGCTGAGGAGATATTCTAGAATAACTTTTGCTGTGAAGGTCGTAGAGACTTGGAAAGGGCGTCTGTCTCTACTAAATGGGGTACTGCGGATCGATTGGTACCATTGCCGAGCTTCTAGGACCTTGGGAAGGGGTCGAACAAGCGAATCTGAAAAGTGGGCGGGGTTAGGTTTAGGCAAGGGGTGGTGTGGTTAGGGTAAGGGTTAGGGTTAGGGTTAGGGTTAGGATTAGGGATGAAAGCACATTGGAGAAGGAGATATTCTTAGGGTTAGGGTTAGGGTTAGGGTTAGGGTTAGGGTTAGGGTTAGGGTTAGGGTTAGGATTAGGGATGAAAGCACATTGGAGAAGGAGATATTCTTGAATAACTTTTTTTCTGAAGGTCGTAGAGACTTGGAAAGTGGTTTCTATTGAACTAATGTGGGTCCTGCGGATCGATTGGTGCCATCCCCGAGCTCCTACGACCTTCGGAAGGGGTCGAACGAGCAAATGGCCGAAAACCCGAGGAGATATTCTTGAATAACTTTTTTTGTGAAGGTCGTAGAGAGTGGGAGAGGGCATTTGTTTCTGGCAAGTGGGGTATTGCGCATCGATTGGTACCATTTTCGAGCTTCTACGACCTTCGGAAGGGGTCGAACGCCCAAATCCCCAAAAGTGGGAGGGGCTAGTTCGGAATTTCTGATTTCTGGTGGAATTTGTGTCGATCTTACCTGCATTCTTACCTTTCAGGTTGAATGAAGAGGGGCCTGATGTGTGTCCAGACCACTGCCTCCTTGGCCCCCCATGATTGGGCCCCCAGAAGAGCTCCTGTGCCCCATACACCGCACGGCCCAAGGAGATGCTTCACTGTCATTCTTCCAAGCGACTGATTTTGGATTTCTCCAAGATTTGTCTAATGAGCTGTTTGATCTGTGGGGCACTTGTCTTGTGTGTGAGTTCACCTTGGTCATGGTTTTTCCTGAATTCAGGGTTTTGAATTTGATGTGATAAAATGACATTTCTGAGGAGAATTCTCTGTTGGGATGGTGAATATCCTCTAATTTTGAGTTTTGGTGTCTTCTATGCCGAGATATTTGAGAGAAACGGGATTGTAATTAGGCAGCCTCATTAGCATAGCCTGCTGAGGAGATATTCTAGAATAACTTTTGCTGTGAAGGTCGTAGAGACTTGGAAAGGGCGTCTGTCTCTACTAAATGGGGTACTGCGGATCGATTGGTACCATTGCCGAGCTTCTAGGACCTTGGGAAGGGGTCGAACAAGCGAATCTGAAAAGTGGGCGGGGTTAGGTTTAGGCAAGGGGTGGTGTGGTTAGGGTAAGGGTTAGGGTTAGGGTTAGGGTTAGGATTAGGGATGAAAGCACATTGGAGAAGGAGATATTCTTAGGGTTAGGGTTAGGGTTAGGGTTAGGGTTAGGGTTAGGGTTAGGATTAGGGATGGGTTAGGGTTAGGGTTAGGGTTAGGGTTAGGGTTAGGGTTAGGGTTAGGGTTAGGGTTAGGGTTAGGATTAGGGATGAAAGCACATTGGAGAAGGAGATATTCTTGAATAACTTTTTTTCTGAAGGTCGTAGAGACTTGGAAAGTGGTTTCTATTGAACTAATGTGGGTCCTGCGGATCGATTGGTGCCATCCCCGAGCTCCTACGACCTTCGGAAGGGGTCGAACGAGCAAATGGCCGAAAACCCGAGGAGATATTCTTGAATAACTTTTTTTGTGAAGGTCGTAGAGAGTGGGAGAGGGCATTTGTTTCTGGCAAGTGGGGTATTGCGCATCGATTGGTACCATTTTCGAGCTTCTACGACCTTCGGAAGGGGTCGAACGCCCAAATCCCCAAAAGTGGGAGGGGCTAGTTCGGAATTTTTGATTTCTGGTGGAATTTGTGTCGATCTTACCTGCATTCTTACCTTTCAGGTTGAATGAAGAGGGGCCTGATGTGTGTCCAGACCACTGCCTCCTTGGCCCCCCATGATTGGGCCCCCAGAAGAGCTCCTGTGCCCCATACACCGCACGGCCCAAGGAGATGCTTCACTGTCATTCTTCCAAGCGACTGATTTTGGATTTCTCCAAGATTTGTCTAATGAGCTGTTTGATCTGTGGGGCACTTGTCTTGTGTGTGAGTTCACCTTGGTCATGGTTTTTCCTGAATTTAGGGTTTTGAATTTGATGTGATAAAATGACATTTCTGAGGAGAATTCTGTCTTGGGATGGTAAATATCCTCAAATTTTGAGTTTTGGTGTCTTCTATGCCGAGATATTTGAGAAAAACGGGATTGTAATTAGGCACTCCCAGCATGCATTGCGTGGGTTAGGAGATATTCTTGAATAACTTTTGCTGTGAAGGTCGTAGAGACTTGGAAAGGGCGTCTGTCTGTACCAAATGGGGTACTGCGGATCGATTGGTACCATGCCCGAGCTTCTAGGACCTTGGGAAGGGGTCGAACGAGCGAATCTGAAAAGTGGGCGGGGTTAGGTTTAGGCAAGGGGTGGTGTGGTTAGGGTAAGGGTCTAAGGAACCTGACTAGGCATAGAATCGAAGTCCAGAACCTCTGAATAAGAAAGTCGCTAAAACAGCTAGGGTTAAGGTAAGGATTAGGGATGAAAGCACATTGGAGAAGGAGATATTCTTGAATAACTTTTTTTCTGAAGGTCGTAGAGACTTGGAAAGTGGTTTCTATTGAACTAATGTGGGTCCTGCGGATCGATTGGTGCCATCCCCGAGCTCCTACGACCTTCGGAAGGGGTCGAACGAGCAAATGGCCGAAAACCCGAGGAGATATTCTTGAATAACTTTTTTTGTGAAGGTCGTAGAGAGTGGGAGAGGGCATTTGTTTCTGGCAAGTGGGGTATTGCGCATCGATTGGTACCATTTTCGAGCTTCTACGACCTTCGGAAGGGGTCGAACGCCCAAATCCCCAAAAGTGGGAGGGGCTAGTTCGGAATTTTTGATTTCTGGTGGAATTTGTGTCGATCTTACCTGCATTCTTACCTTTCAGGTTGAATGAAGAGGGGCCTGATGTGTGTCCAGACCACTGCCTCCTTGGCCCCCCATGATTGGGCCCCCAGAAGAGCTCCTGTGCCCCATACACCGCACGGCCCAAGGAGATGCTTCACTGTCATTCTTCCAAGCGACTGATTTTGGATTTCTCCAAGATTTGTCTAATGAGCTGTTTGATCTGTGGGGCACTTGTCTTGTGTGTGAGTTCACCTTGGTCATGGTTTTTCCTGAATTTAGGGTTTTGAATTTGATGTGATAAAATGACATTTCTGAGGAGAATTCTGTCTTGGGATGGTAAATATCCTCAAATTTTGAGTTTTGGTGTCTTCTATGCCGAGATATTTGAGAAAAACGGGATTGTAATTAGGCACTCCCAGCATGCATTGCGTGGGTTAGGAGATATTCTTGAATAACTTTTGCTGTGAAGGTCGTAGAGACTTGGAAAGGGCGTCTGTCTGTACCAAATGGGGTACTGCGGATCGATTGGTACCATGCCCGAGCTTCTAGGACCTTGGGAAGGGGTCGAACGAGCGAATCTGAAAAGTGGGCGGGGTTAGGTTTAGGCAAGGGGTGGTGTGGTTAGGGTAAGGGTCTAAGGAACCTGACTAGGCATAGAATCGAAGTCCAGAACCTCTGAATAAGAAAGTCGCTAAAACAGCTAGGGTTAAGGTAAGGATTAGGGATGAAAGCACATTGGAGAAGGGTTAGGGTTAGGGTTAGGGTTAGGGTTAGGGATGAAAGCACATTGGAGAAGGAGATATTCTTGAATAACTTTTTTTGTGAAGGTCGTAGAGACTTGGAAAGTGGTTTCTATTGAACTAATGTGGGTCCTGCGGATCGATTGGTGCCATCCCCGAGCTCCTACGACCTTCGGAAGGGGTCGAAGTAGCAAATGGCCGAAAAGCCGAGGAGATATTCTTGAATAACTTTTTTTGTGAAGGTCGTAGAGAGTGGGAGAGGGCATTTGTTTCCGGCAAGTGGGGTATTGCGCATCGATTGGTACCATTTTCGAGCTTCTACGACCTTCGGAAGGGGTCGAACGCCCAAATCCCCAAAAGTGGGAGGGGCTAGTTCGGAATTTCTGATTTCTGGTGGAATTTGTGTCGATCTTACCTGCATTCTTACCTTTCAGGTTGAATGAAGAGGGGCCTGATGTGTGTCCAGACCACTGCCTCCTTGGCCCCCCATGATTGGGCCCCCAGAAGAGCTCCTGTGCCCCATACACCGCACGGCCCAAGGAGATGCTTCACTGTCATTCTTCCAAGCGACTGATTTTGGATTTCTCCATGATTTGTCTAATGAGCTGTTTGATCTGTGGGGAACTTGTCTTGTGTGTGAGTTCACCTTGGTCATGGTTTTTCCTGAATTCAGGGTTTTGAATTTGATGTGATAAAATGACATTTCTGAGGAGAATTCTCTGTTGGGATGGTGAATATCCTCTAATTTTGAGTTTTGGTGTCTTCTATGCCGAGATATTTGAGAGAAACGGGATTGTAATTAGGCAGCCTCATTAGCATAGCCTGCTGAGGAGATATTCTAGAATAACTTTTGCTGTGAAGGTCGTAGAGACTTGGAAAGGGCGTCTGTCTCTACTAAATGGGGTACTGCGGATCGATTGGTACCATTGCCGAGCTTCTAGGACCTTGGGAAGGGGTCGAACAAGCGAATCTGAAAAGTGGGCGGGGTTAGGTTTAGGCAAGGGGTGGTGTGGTTAGGGTAAGGGTTAGGGTTAGGGTTAGGGTTAGGGTTAGGATTAGGGATGAAAGCACATTGGAGAAGGAGATATTCTTGAATAACTTTTTAGGGTTAGGTTTAGAAAATCTATCTCGATGACTCCCCCTGCTTCGTCCGTCGACTGGGCAGTTTGGTCTAGGGAGCCAAAGGCAATGCACGGGCCGACGCGCGCCATCAATACTCTCCAGTCTCACATATCTCTTTCTTGTCGAATTTGTTTGTTTGATGTTGTTAGGGTTAGGGTTAGGGTTAGGGTTAGGGTTAGGGTTAGGGTTAGGGTTAGGGTTAGGGTTAGGGTTAGGGTTAGGGTTAGGGTTAGGATTAGGGATGAAAGCACATTGGAGAAGGAGATATTCTTGAATAACTTTTTTTCTGAAGGTCGTAGAGACTTGGAAAGTGGTTTCTATTGAACTAATGTGGGTCCTGCGGATCGATTGGTGCCATCCCCGAGCTCCTACGACCTTCGGAAGGGGTCGAACGAGCAAATGGCCGAAAACCCGAGGAGATATTCTTGAATAACTTTTTTTGTGAAGGTCGTAGAGAGTGGGAGAGGGCATTTGTTTCTGGCAAGTGGGGTATTGCGCATCGATTGGTACCATTTTCGAGCTTCTACGACCTTCGGAAGGGGTCGAACGCCCAAATCCCCAAAAGTGGGAGGGGCTAGTTCGGAATTTCTGATTTCTGGTGGAATTTGTGTCGATCTTACCTGCATTCTTACCTTTCAGGTTGAATGAAGAGGGGCCTGATGTGTGTCCAGACCACTGCCTCCTTGGCCCCCCATGATTGGGCCCCCAGAAGAGCTCCTGTGCCCCATACACCGCACGGCCCAAGGAGATGCTTCACTGTCATTCTTCCAAGCGACTGATTTTGGATTTCTCCAAGATTTGTCTAATGAGCTGTTTGATCTGTGGGGCACTTGTCTTGTGTGTGAGTTCACCTTGGTCATGGTTTTTCCTGAATTCAGGGTTTTGAATTTGATGTGATAAAATGACATTTCTGAGGAGAATTCTCTGTTGGGATGGTGAATATCCTCTAATTTTGAGTTTTGGTGTCTTCTATGCCGAGATATTTGAGAGAAACGGGATTGTAATTAGGCAGCCTCATTAGCATAGCCTGCTGAGGAGATATTCTAGAATAACTTTTGCTGTGAAGGTCGTAGAGACTTGGAAAGGGCGTCTGTCTCTACTAAATGGGGTACTGCGGATCGATTGGTACCATTGCCGAGCTTCTAGGACCTTGGGAAGGGGTCGAACAAGCGAATCTGAAAAGTGGGCGGGGTTAGGTTTAGGCAAGGGGTGGTGTGGTTAGGGTAAGGGTTAGGGTTAGGGTTAGGGTTAGGATTAGGGATGAAAGCACATTGGAGAAGGAGATATTCTTAGGGTTAGGGTTAGGGTTAGGGTTAGGGTTAGGGTTAGGGTTAGGGTTAGGGTTAGGATTAGGGATGAAAGCACATTGGAGAAGGAGATATTCTTGAATAACTTTTTTTCTGAAGGTCGTAGAGACTTGGAAAGTGGTTTCTATTGAACTAATGTGGGTCCTGCGGATCGATTGGTGCCATCCCCGAGCTCCTACGACCTTCGGAAGGGGTCGAACGAGCAAATGGCCGAAAACCCGAGGAGATATTCTTGAATAACTTTTTTTGTGAAGGTCGTAGAGAGTGGGAGAGGGCATTTGTTTCTGGCAAGTGGGGTATTGCGCATCGATTGGTACCATTTTCGAGCTTCTACGACCTTCGGAAGGGGTCGAACGCCCAAATCCCCAAAAGTGGGAGGGGCTAGTTCGGAATTTCTGATTTCTGGTGGAATTTGTGTCGATCTTACCTGCATTCTTACCTTTCAGGTTGAATGAAGAGGGGCCTGATGTGTGTCCAGACCACTGCCTCCTTGGCCCCCCATGATTGGGCCCCCAGAAGAGCTCCTGTGCCCCATACACCGCACGGCCCAAGGAGATGCTTCACTGTCATTCTTCCAAGCGACTGATTTTGGATTTCTCCAAGATTTGTCTAATGAGCTGTTTGATCTGTGGGGCACTTGTCTTGTGTGTGAGTTCACCTTGGTCATGGTTTTTCCTGAATTCAGGGTTTTGAATTTGATGTGATAAAATGACATTTCTGAGGAGAATTCTCTGTTGGGATGGTGAATATCCTCTAATTTTGAGTTTTGGTGTCTTCTATGCCGAGATATTTGAGAGAAACGGGATTGTAATTAGGCAGCCTCATTAGCATAGCCTGCTGAGGAGATATTCTAGAATAACTTTTGCTGTGAAGGTCGTAGAGACTTGGAAAGGGCGTCTGTCTCTACTAAATGGGGTACTGCGGATCGATTGGTACCATTGCCGAGCTTCTAGGACCTTGGGAAGGGGTCGAACAAGCGAATCTGAAAAGTGGGCGGGGTTAGGTTTAGGCAAGGGGTGGTGTGGTTAGGGTAAGGGTTAGGGTTAGGGTTAGGGTTAGGATTAGGGATGAAAGCACATTGGAGAAGGAGATATTCTTAGGGTTAGGGTTAGGGTTAGGGTTAGGGTTAGGGTTAGGGTTAGGGTTAGGATTAGGGTTAGGATTAGGGTTAGGGTTAGGGTTAGGGTTAGGGTTAGGGTTAGGGTTAGGGTTAGGGTTAGGGTTAGGGTTAGGGTTAGGGTTAGGGTTAGGATTAGGGATGAAAGCACATTGGAGAAGGAGATATTCTTGAATAACTTTTTTTCTGAAGGTCGTAGAGACTTGGAAAGTGGTTTCTATTGAACTAATGTGGGTCCTGCGGATCGATTGGTGCCATCCCCGAGCTCCTACGACCTTCGGAAGGGGTCGAACGAGCAAATGGCCGAAAACCCGAGGAGATATTCTTGAATAACTTTTTTTGTGAAGGTCGTAGAGAGTGGGAGAGGGCATTTGTTTCTGGCAAGTGGGGTATTGCGCATCGATTGGTACCATTTTCGAGCTTCTACGACCTTCGGAAGGGGTCGAACGCCCAAATCCCCAAAAGTGGGAGGGGCTAGTTCGGAATTTTTGATTTCTGGTGGAATTTGTGTCGATCTTACCTGCATTCTTACCTTTCAGGTTGAATGAAGAGGGGCCTGATGTGTGTCCAGACCACTGCCTCCTTGGCCCCCCATGATTGGGCCCCCAGAAGAGCTCCTGTGCCCCATACACCGCACGGCCCAAGGAGATGCTTCACTGTCATTCTTCCAAGCGACTGATTTTGGATTTCTCCAAGATTTGTCTAATGAGCTGTTTGATCTGTGGGGCACTTGTCTTGTGTGTGAGTTCACCTTGGTCATGGTTTTTCCTGAATTTAGGGTTTTGAATTTGATGTGATAAAATGACATTTCTGAGGAGAATTCTGTCTTGGGATGGTAAATATCCTCAAATTTTGAGTTTTGGTGTCTTCTATGCCGAGATATTTGAGAAAAACGGGATTGTAATTAGGCACTCCCAGCATGCATTGCGTGGGTTAGGAGATATTCTTGAATAACTTTTGCTGTGAAGGTCGTAGAGACTTGGAAAGGGCGTCTGTCTGTACCAAATGGGGTACTGCGGATCGATTGGTACCATGCCCGAGCTTCTAGGACCTTGGGAAGGGGTCGAACGAGCGAATCTGAAAAGTGGGCGGGGTTAGGTTTAGGCAAGGGGTGGTGTGGTTAGGGTAAGGGTCTAAGGAACCTGACTAGGCATAGAATCGAAGTCCAGAACCTCTGAATAAGAAAGTCGCTAAAACAGCTAGGGTTAAGGTAAGGATTAGGGATGAAAGCACATTGGAGAAGGGTTAGGGTTAGGGTTAGGGTTAGGGTTAGGGATGAAAGCACATTGGAGAAGGAGATATTCTTGAATAACTTTTTTTGTGAAGGTCGTAGAGACTTGGAAAGTGGTTTCTATTGAACTAATGTGGGTCCTGCGGATCGATTGGTGCCATCCCCGAGCTCCTACGACCTTCGGAAGGGGTCGAAGTAGCAAATGGCCGAAAAGCCGAGGAGATATTCTTGAATAACTTTTTTTGTGAAGGTCGTAGAGAGTGGGAGAGGGCATTTGTTTCCGGCAAGTGGGGTATTGCGCATCGATTGGTACCATTTTCGAGCTTCTACGACCTTCGGAAGGGGTCGAACGCCCAAATCCCCAAAAGTGGGAGGGGCTAGTTCGGAATTTCTGATTTCTGGTGGAATTTGTGTCGATCTTACCTGCATTCTTACCTTTCAGGTTGAATGAAGAGGGGCCTGATGTGTGTCCAGACCACTGCCTCCTTGGCCCCCCATGATTGGGCCCCCAGAAGAGCTCCTGTGCCCCATACACCGCACGGCCCAAGGAGATGCTTCACTGTCATTCTTCCAAGCGACTGATTTTGGATTTCTCCATGATTTGTCTAATGAGCTGTTTGATCTGTGGGGAACTTGTCTTGTGTGTGAGTTCACCTTGGTCATGGTTTTTCCTGAATTCAGGGTTTTGAATTTGATGTGATAAAATGACATTTCTGAGGAGAATTCTCTGTTGGGATGGTGAATATCCTCTAATTTTGAGTTTTGGTGTCTTCTATGCCGAGATATTTGAGAGAAACGGGATTGTAATTAGGCAGCCTCATTAGCATAGCCTGCTGAGGAGATATTCTAGAATAACTTTTGCTGTGAAGGTCGTAGAGACTTGGAAAGGGCGTCTGTCTCTACTAAATGGGGTACTGCGGATCGATTGGTACCATTGCCGAGCTTCTAGGACCTTGGGAAGGGGTCGAACAAGCGAATCTGAAAAGTGGGCGGGGTTAGGTTTAGGCAAGGGGTGGTGTGGTTAGGGTAAGGGTTAGGGTTAGGGTTAGGGTTAGGGTTAGGATTAGGGATGAAAGCACATTGGAGAAGGAGATATTCTTGAATAACTTTTTAGGGTTAGGTTTAGAAAATCTATCTCGATGACTCCCCCTGCTTCGTCCGTCGACTGGGCAGTTTGGTCTAGGGAGCCAAAGGCAATGCACGGGCCGACGCGCGCCATCAATACTCTCCAGTCTCACATATCTCTTTCTTGTCGAATTTGTTTGTTTGATGTTGTTTTATCAAAGCTGTAAAACATCAAAGTAAAAGATTGTTTCTGTTTTTGATATTAAGTAACTTTATTTTTCTGTATACTTGTCTAATATACCGGTTTATTTGGATTTTTTTTGCTTTTATAATGGTTTTATTTATTATTGTCTTATTAAGATGATTTTAGTGTTCATTTGGCATGCCTTAGTTTTCTATTTAGTTTTATCCTGTATTGAAGATGAAGGATTGTTATTTATTTTATATTAAAAAGGTTTTATTTAGAATTGTTTGTTTTCGACCAGTGATTTAGACTATTATTTTAAAACTATTTTGTTTGCCTAGTCCTATATAAGGTGACACATCATCAGTAGTGTACCTCAGGGTCATTGGGTGTTTCGGCCATTACCACCAGACACCCTCTCCCAAGGAAGGCCCCGCCGGGGTTGATCAAACCCCAGGGTGTGTCCCACTAAGTTTATAGTAATCTAAGTGTAAGGTATTTTAGAATTCTGGTTTGTCGTTTTTAGGGATCAACTGATTTCGGGTTAGAGTTTCTAACTAATGTTTTTTTAAGATAATTTTTTTAGGTCTAGAGTTTGATGGTTTAGGGTGTAACGGTTAGTTTAAGTGGTTAGGGTTTTTAGGCGTAGGATTGAACGGTTAGGTTTAGAATTAAGGTCACGTATAGGCTAAAGTGGTTTGATTTAGGGTTAGGGTTAGGTTTTAGGGTTAGGGGCAAATGGTTAGGTTTAGGCGTAGGGATTGAATGGTTAGGTTTAGGATTTAAGGTCATGTATAGGCATAAAGTGGTTAGACTTAGGGTTAGGGTTAGGTTTAGGGTTAGGGACAAATGGTTAAGTTTAGGCGTAGGGATTGAACGGTTAGGTTTAGGATTAAGGTCATGAATAGGCATAAATTGGTTAGATGTAGGGTTAGGGTTAGGTTTAGTTTTAGGGACAAAAGGTTAGGTTTAGGCGTAGGGTTGAGTGGTTAGGGTTAGGAGATAGGATCCTGTCTAGGTCTAGAGTCTAAGTGGTTTTAGGGTTAGGGTTAGGGCTAGGGTTAGAAATTAGGTTTAGGCATAGGTTAAAATGGTTAGGGTTAGGTTTTAGGGTCATGTCTACGTCTAAATTAAAGCTGTTTAAGGTTGGGTTAAGGTTTAGTGGTTTATGTTCTAGGCATAAGTTTAATTTGTAATGATAAGGGTTATGTATAAGTAAAAAGTTTGGGTTAGGGTTAGGGTTAGGGTTAGGGTTAGGGTTAGGATTAGGGATGAAAGCACATTGGAGAAGGAGATATTCTTGAATAACTTTTTTTCTGAAGGTCGTAGAGACTTGGAAAGTGGTTAGGGTTAGGGTTAGGGTTAGGGTTAGGGTTAGGGATGAAAGCACATTGGAGAAGGAGATATTCTTGAATAACTTTTTTTCTGAAGGTCGTAGAGACTTGGAAAGTGGTTTCTATTGAACTAATGTGGGTCCTGCGGATCGATTGGTGCCATCCCCGAGCTCCTACGACCTTCGGAAGGGGTCGAACGAGCAAATGGCCGAAAACCCGAGGAGATATTCTTGAATAACTTTTTTTGTGAAGGTTAGGGTTAGGGTTAGGGTTAGGGTTAGGGTTAGGGTTAGGGTTAGGGTTAGGGTTAGGGTTAGGGTTAGGATTAGGGATGAAAGCACAGGGTTAGGGTTAGGGTTAGGGTTAGGGTTAGGGTTAGGGTTAGGGTTAGGGTTAGGGTTAGGGTTAGGGTTAGGGTTAGGGTTAGGGTTAGGGTTAGGGTTAGGGTTAGGATTAGGGATGAAAGCACATTGGAGAAGGAGATATTCTTGAATAACTTTTTTTCTGAAGGTCGTAGAGACTTGGAAAGTGGTTTCTATTGAACTAATGTGGGTCCTGCGGATCGATTGGTGCCATCCCCGAGCTCCTCCGACCTTCGGAAGGGGTCGAAGTAGCAAATGGCCGAAAACCCGAGGAGATATTCTTGAATAACTTTTTTTGTGAAGGTCGTAGAGAGTGGGAGAGGGCATTTGTTTCTGGCAAGTGGGGTATTGCGCATCGATTGGTACCATTTTCGAGCTTCTACGACCTTCGGAAGGGGTCGAACGCCCAAATCCCCAAAAGTGGGAGGGGCTAGTTCGGAATTTCTGATTTCTGGTGGAATTTGTGTCGATCTTACCTGCATTCTTACCTTTCAGGTTGAACGAAGAGGGGCCTGATGTGTGTCCAGACCACTGCCTCCTTGGCCCCCCATGATTGGGCCCCCAGAAGAGCTCCTGTGCCCCATACACCGCACGGCCCAAGGAGATGCTTCACTGTCATTCTTCCAAGCGACTGATTTTGGATTTCTCCATGATTTGTCTAATGAGCTGTTTGATCTGTGGGGCACTTGTCTTGTGTGTGAGTTCACCTTGGTCATGGTTTTTCCTGAATTTAGGGTTTTGAATTTGATGTGATAAAATGACATTTCTGAGGAGAATTCTCTCTTGGGATGGTGAATATCCTGTAATTTTGAGTTTTGGTGTCTTCTATGCCGAGATATTTGAGAGAAACGGGATTGTAATTAGGCAGCCTCATTAGCATAGCCTGCTGAGGGTTAGGGTTAGGGTTAGGGTTAGGGTTAGGATTAGGGATGAAAGCACATTGGAGAAGGAGATATTCTTGAATAACTTTTTTTCTGAAGGTCGTAGAGACTTGGAAAGTGGTTTCTATTGAACTAATGTGGGTCCTGCGGATCGATTGGTGCCATCCCCGAGCTCCTCCGACCTTCGGAAGGGGTCGAAGTAGCAAATGGCCGAAAACCCGAGGAGATATTCTTGAATAACTTTTTTTGTGAAGGTCGTAGAGAGTGGGAGAGGGCATTTGTTTCTGGCAAGTGGGGTATTGCGCATCGATTGGTACCATTTTCGAGCTTCTACGACCTTCGGAAGGGGTCGAACGCCCAAATCCCCAAAAGTGGGAGGGGCTAGTTCGGAATTTCTGATTTCTGGTGGAATTTGTGTCGATCTTACCTGCATTCTTACCTTTCAGGTTGAACGAAGAGGGGCCTGATGTGTGTCCAGACCACTGCCTCCTTGGCCCCCCATGATTGGGCCCCCAGAAGAGCTCCTGTGCCCCATACACCGCACGGCCCAAGGAGATGCTTCACTGTCATTCTTCCAAGCGACTGATTTTGGGTTAGGGTTAGGGTTAGGGTTAGGGTTAGGGTTAGGGTTAGGGTTAGGGTTAGGGATGAAAGCACATTGGAGAAGGAGATATTCTTGAATAACTTTTTTTCTGAAGGTCGTAGAGACTTGGAAAGTGGTTTCTATTGAACTAATGTGGGTCCTGCGGATCGATTGGTGCCATCCCCGAGCTCCTCCGACCTTCGGAAGGGGTCGAAGTAGCAAATGGCCGAAAACCCGAGGAGATATTCTTGAATAACTTTTTTTGTGAAGGTCGTAGAGAGTGGGAGAGGGCATTTGTTTCTGGCAAGTGGGGTATTGCGCATCGATTGGTACCATTTTCGAGCTTCTACGACCTTCGGAAGGGGTCGAACGCCCAAATCCCCAAAAGTGGGAGGGGCTAGTTCGGAATTTCTGATTTCTGGTGGAATTTGTGTCGATCTTACCTGCATTCTTACCTTTCAGGTTGAACGAAGAGGGGCCTGATGTGTGTCCAGACCACTGCCTCCTTGGCCCCCCATGATTGGGCCCCCAGAAGAGCTCCTGTGCCCCATACACCGCACGGCCCAAGGAGATGCTTCACTGTCATTCTTCCAAGCGACTGATTTTGGATTTCTCCATGATTTGTCTAATGAGCTGTTTGATCTGTGGGGCACTTGTCTTGTGTGTGAGTTCACCTTGGTCATGGTTTTTCCTGAATTTAGGGTTTTGAATTTGATGTGATAAAATGACATTTCTGAGGAGAATTCTCTCTTGGGATGGTGAATATCCTGTAATTTTGAGTTTTGGTGTCTTCTATGCCGAGATATTTGAGAGAAACGGGATTGTAATTAGGCAGCCTCATTAGCATAGCCTGCTGAGGAGATATCCTAGAATAACTTTTGCTGTGAAGGTCGTAGAGACTTGGAAAGGGCGTCTGTCTCTACTAAATGGGGTACTGCGGATCGATTGGTACCATCGCCGAGCTTCTAGGACCTTGGGAAGGGGTCGAACGAGCGAATCTGAAAAGTGGGCGGGGTTAGGTTTAGGCAAGGGGTGGTGTGGTTAGGGTAAGGGTCTAAGGAACCTGACTAGGCATAGAATCGAAGTCCAGAACCTCTGAATAAGAAAGTCGCTAAAACAGCTAGGGTTAAGGTAAGGATTAGGGATGAAAGCACATTGGAGAAGGAGATATTCTTGAATAACTTTTTTTCTGAAGGTCGTAGAGACTTGGAAAGTGGTTTCTATTGAACTAATGTGGGTCCTGCGGATCGATTGGTGCCATCCCCGAGCTCCTCCGACCTTCGGAAGGGGTCGAAGTAGCAAATGGCCGAAAACCCGAGGAGATATTCTTGAATAACTTTTTTTGTGAAGGTCGTAGAGAGTGGGAGAGGGCATTTGTTTCTGGCAAGTGGGGTATTGCGCATCGATTGGTACCATTTTCGAGCTTCTACGACCTTCGGAAGGGGTCGAACGCCCAAATCCCCAAAAGTGGGAGGGGCTAGTTCGGAATTTCTGATTTCTGGTGGAATTTGTGTCGATCTTACCTGCATTCTTACCTTTCAGGTTGAACGAAGAGGGGCCTGATGTGTGTCCAGACCACTGCCTCCTTGGCCCCCCATGATTGGGCCCCCAGGGTTAGGGTTAGGGTTAGGGTTAGGGTTAGGATTAGGGATGAAAGCACATTGGAGAAGGAGATATTCTTGAATAACTTTTTTTCTGAAGGTCGTAGAGACTTGGAAAGTGGTTTCTATTGAACTAATGTGGGTCCTGCGGATCGATTGGTGCCATCCCCGAGCTCCTCCGACCTTCGGAAGGGGTCGAAGTAGCAAATGGCCGAAAACCCGAGGAGATATTCTTGAATAACTTTTTTTGTGAAGGTCGTAGAGAGTGGGAGAGGGCATTTGTTTCTGGCAAGTGGGGTATTGCGCATCGATTGGTACCATTTTCGAGCTTCTACGACCTTCGGAAGGGGTCGAACGCCCAAATCCCCAAAAGTGGGAGGGGCTAGTTCGGAATTTCTGATTTCTGGTGGAATTTGTGTCGATCTTACCTGCATTCTTACCTTTCAGGTTGAACGAAGAGGGGCCTGATGTGTGTCCAGACCACTGCCTCCTTGGCCCCCCATGATTGGGCCCCCAGAAGAGCTCCTGTGCCCCATACACCGCACGGCCCAAGGAGATGCTTCACTGTCATTCTTCCAAGCGACTGATTTTGGATTTCTCCATGATTTGTCTAATGAGCTGTTTGATCTGTGGGGCACTTGTCTTGTGTGTGAGTTCACCTTGGTCATGGTTTTTCCTGAATTTAGGGTTTTGAATTTGATGTGATAAAATGACATTTCTGAGGAGAATTCTCTCTTGGGATGGTGAATATCCTGTAATTTTGAGTTTTGGTGTCTTCTATGCCGAGATATTTGAGAGAAACGGGATTGTAATTAGGCAGCCTCATTAGCATAGCCTGCTGAGGGTTAGGGTTAGGGTTAGGGTTAGGGTTAGGATTAGGGATGAAAGCACATTGGAGAAGGAGATATTCTTGAATAACTTTTTTTCTGAAGGTCGTAGAGACTTGGAAAGTGGTTTCTATTGAACTAATGTGGGTCCTGCGGATCGATTGGTGCCATCCCCGAGCTCCTCCGACCTTCGGAAGGGGTCGAAGTAGCAAATGGCCGAAAACCCGAGGAGATATTCTTGAATAACTTTTTTTGTGAAGGTCGTAGAGAGTGGGAGAGGGCATTTGTTTCTGGCAAGTGGGGTATTGCGCATCGATTGGTACCATTTTCGAGCTTCTACGACCTTCGGAAGGGGTCGAACGCCCAAATCCCCAAAAGTGGGAGGGGCTAGTTCGGAATTTCTGATTTCTGGTGGAATTTGTGTCGATCTTACCTGCATTCTTACCTTTCAGGTTGAACGAAGAGGGGCCTGATGTGTGTCCAGACCACTGCCTCCTTGGCCCCCCATGATTGGGCCCCCAGAAGAGCTCCTGTGCCCCATACACCGCACGGCCCAAGGAGATGCTTCACTGTCATTCTTCCAAGCGACTGATTTTGGGTTAGGGTTAGGGTTAGGGTTAGGGTTAGGGTTAGGGTTAGGGTTAGGGTTAGGGTTAGGATTAGGGATGAAAGCACATTGGAGAAGGAGATATTCTTGAATAACTTTTTTTCTGAAGGTCGTAGAGACTTGGAAAGTGGTTTCTATTGAACTAATGTGGGTCCTGCGGATCGATTGGTGCCATCCCCGAGCTCCTCCGACCTTCGGAAGGGGTCGAAGTAGCAAATGGCCGAAAACCCGAGGAGATATTCTTGAATAACTTTTTTTGTGAAGGTCGTAGAGAGTGGGAGAGGGCATTTGTTTCTGGCAAGTGGGGTATTGCGCATCGATTGGTACCATTTTCGAGCTTCTACGACCTTCGGAAGGGGTCGAACGCCCAAATCCCCAAAAGTGGGAGGGGCTAGTTCGGAATTTCTGATTTCTGGTGGAATTTGTGTCGATCTTACCTGCATTCTTACCTTTCAGGTTGAACGAAGAGGGGCCTGATGTGTGTCCAGACCACTGCCTCCTTGGCCCCCCATGATTGGGCCCCCAGAAGAGCTCCTGTGCCCCATACACCGCACGGCCCAAGGAGATGCTTCACTGTCATTCTTCCAAGCGACTGATTTTGGATTTCTCCATGATTTGTCTAATGAGCTGTTTGATCTGTGGGGCACTTGTCTTGTGTGTGAGTTCACCTTGGTCATGGTTTTTCCTGAATTTAGGGTTTTGAATTTGATGTGATAAAATGACATTTCTGAGGAGAATTCTCTCTTGGGATGGTGAATATCCTGTAATTTTGAGTTTTGGTGTCTTCTATGCCGAGATATTTGAGAGAAACGGGATTGTAATTAGGCAGCCTCATTAGCATAGCCTGCTGAGGAGATATCCTAGAATAACTTTTGCTGTGAAGGTCGTAGAGACTTGGAAAGGGCGTCTGTCTCTACTAAATGGGGTACTGCGGATCGATTGGTACCATCGCCGAGCTTCTAGGACCTTGGGAAGGGGTCGAACGAGCGAATCTGAAAAGTGGGCGGGGTTAGGTTTAGGCAAGGGGTGGTGTGGTTAGGGTAAGGGTCTAAGGAACCTGACTAGGCATAGAATCGAAGTCCAGAACCTCTGAATAAGAAAGTCGCTAAAACAGCTAGGGTTAAGGTAAGGATTAGGGATGAAAGCACATTGGAGAAGGAGATATTCTTGAATAACTTTTTTTCTGAAGGTCGTAGAGACTTGGAAAGTGGTTTCTATTGAACTAATGTGGGTCCTGCGGATCGATTGGTGCCATCCCCGAGCTCCTCCGACCTTCGGAAGGGGTCGAAGTAGCAAATGGCCGAAAACCCGAGGAGATATTCTTGAATAACTTTTTTTGTGAAGGTCGTAGAGAGTGGGAGAGGGCATTTGTTTCTGGCAAGTGGGGTATTGCGCATCGATTGGTACCATTTTCGAGCTTCTACGACCTTCGGAAGGGGTCGAACGCCCAAATCCCCAAAAGTGGGAGGGGCTAGTTCGGAATTTCTGATTTCTGGTGGAATTTGTGTCGATCTTACCTGCATTCTTACCTTTCAGGTTGAACGAAGAGGGGCCTGATGTGTGTCCAGACCACTGCCTCCTTGGCCCCCCATGATTGGGCCCCCAGAAGAGCTCCTGTGCCCCATACACCGCACGGCCCAAGGAGATGCTTCACTGTCATTCTTCCAAGCGACTGATTTTGGATTTCTCCATGATTTGTCTAATGAGCTGTTTGATCTGTGGGGCACTTGTCTTGTGTGTGAGTTCACCTTGGTCATGGTTTTTCCTGAATTTAGGGTTTTGAATTTGATGTGATAAAATGACATTTCTGAGGAGAATTCTCTCTTGGGATGGGTTAGGGTTAGGGTTAGGGTTAGGGTTAGGGTTAGGGTTAGGGTTAGGGTTAGGGTTAGGGTTAGGGTTAGGGTTAGGGTTAGGGTTAGGGTTAGGGTTAGGGTTAGGGTTAGGGTTAGGGTTAGGGTTAGGGTTAGGGTTAGGGTTAGGGTTAGGTGAAAACGGTAATATCCGTTGACCCGACAAGTCAGGTCAAACGTTATGCACGGGCCCTCCTGGGACATGGGATGCCCCTCACTTGGTAAAATAACCATAAATATCCAATAAAAGTGTTGTAACAACACCCTGATTTTTTACAGGTATGTGAAACACACTGTGGTAAAATAACCGTAAGTAAATCCTAATGATGTCGTAATAACACACTGATTTTTACAGTTGTGTTAAACATGTTGTAATTACAGCTAAATAAACATCCAATGAACTATATACAAATTTACAAATATGTCTTGAGTCTCTCCGCTCAGCCGAGGGAGGGTAAATGGCTTAGTCAGGTAAGTACAATTTGTCATTTTTGCTAAAAGTCCGTAGGCCCTGTCGCGACGTTTCGAAATTTGTTTATCTTCATCAGGCTAGGGCAGGTAAGTAGGTCAGGTCGAATTAAGAGGTAAGTCATCCCCATGGTGGGTCTCTGGGAGAGCTTGTCCCTGATCTTGCTCCATGAGGCATTTTGTCTTGTCTGAGACTGGCCAAGGAGTTGCAATCATTTATATAGCCCATCTAGCTCCTCCCCCTGGTGAAGTTTCCTTGTCCCTCCGAAACACAGCACTCCAACAAGCACTCATTCCCATACTCCTTTTCCATCAATTCCATTAAAATAGGCTCCAATCACACACCTATAGGGATCTCTTGTCCTCTAAATATTAAACACAGTTGGGTGGGGTATACCAGGGAATTAATTGCCTTCTCCATGAGGTCTTACTGCCTATTTAGGTCTTTCTTCCTGTACTGTACTTGCCCAAAATTAAAGAGTTGCAAACCAACTGGTTGTGGAATCTATGTTTTTGGTCAATAATCTCAAAGGAGTTAGGTGAGATGTCTCAGGTCACTCGTTCTGTCCAGGGGTCAAAGGTTAGGTTTAGGTAGGGGGTCCCTATGGTTAGGGTTAGGGTAGTGGGACCCTGATTAGGGATATTGATGACTATGTGGTCATAACTACTGACTAAGGGAATCCAAATTGGTGTGGTTTGTATAGGTTCAAATTAAATTTTGTGTGGTCCTGAGTTAAATTACTCTCTATATCAACTACAAACAGCATTTATTATTTTCCAATGGCATCGTGCCCTGAACCAAAATGGGATGGGGGTAAGGGTGAAGGTAAGAGGTAAGTATGGGGTGTAAGAAACCGGGTCCTGGGTCCGTTAATTCCTTTCATTCCAGGTTTCTTTAACATTTTGGCTACTTTTATGGGAGTCGATTCCCCACTATTGGAAGTAATAGGTAAGTAGTGATTTTTAGAGGGGCATCCCATTAATTGTCCCAGGCGGCACTGGCCAGGGTTAGGTGAAAACGGTAATATCCGTTGACCCGACAAGTCAGGTCAAACGTTATGCACGGGCCCTCCTGGGACATGGGATGCCCCTCACTTGGTAAAATAACCATAAATATCCAATAAAAGTGTTGTAACAACACCCTGATTTTTTACAGGTATGTGAAACACACTGTGGTAAAATAACCGTAAGTAAATCCTAATGATGTCGTAATAACACACTGATTTTTACAGTTGTGTTAAACATGTTGTAATTACAGCTAAATAAACATCCAATGAACTATATACAAATTTACAAATATGTCTTGAGTCTCTCCGCTCAGCCGAGGGAGGGTAAATGGCTTAGTCAGGTAAGTACAATTTGTCATTTTTGCTAAAAGTCCGTAGGCCCTGTCGCGACGTTTCGAAATTTGTTTATCTTCATCAGGCTAGGGCAGGTAAGTAGGTCAGGTCGAATTAAGAGGTAAGTCATCCCCATGGTGGGTCTCTGGGAGAGCTTGTCCCTGATCTTGCTCCATGAGGCATTTTGTCTTGTCTGAGACTGGCCAAGGAGTTGCAATCATTTATATAGCCCATCTAGCTCCTCCCCCTGGTGAAGTTTCCTTGTCCCTCCGAAACACAGCACTCCAACAAGCACTCATTCCCATACTCCTTTTCCATCAATTCCATTAAAATAGGCTCCAATCACACACCTATAGGGATCTCTTGTCCTCTAAATATTAAACACAGTTGGGTGGGGTATACCAGGGAATTAATTGCCTTCTCCATGAGGTCTTACTGCCTATTTAGGTCTTTCTTCCTGTACTGTACTTGCCCAAAATTAAAGAGTTGCAAACCAACTGGTTGTGGAATCTATGTTTTTGGTCAATAATCTCAAAGGAGTTAGGTGAGATGTCTCAGGTCACTCGTTCTGTCCAGGGGTCAAAGGTTAGGTTTAGGTAGGGGGTCCCTATGGTTAGGGTTAGGGTAGTGGGACCCTGATTAGGGATATTGATGACTATGTGGTCATAACTACTGACTAAGGGAATCCAAATTGGTGTGGTTTGTATAGGTTCAAATTAAATTTTGTGTGGTCCTGAGTTAAATTACTCTCTATATCAACTACAAACAGCATTTATTATTTTCCAATGGCATCGTGCCCTGAACCAAAATGGGATGGGGGTAAGGGTGAAGGTAAGAGGTAAGTATGGGGTGTAAGAAACCGGGTCCTGGGTCCGTTAATTCCTTTCATTCCAGGTTTCTTTAACATTTTGGCTACTTTTATGGGAGTCGATTCCCCACTATTGGAAGTAATAGGTAAGTAGTGATTTTTAGAGGGGCATCCCATTAATTGTCCCAGGCGGCACTGGCCAGGGTTAGGTGAAAACGGTAATATCCGTTGACCCGACAAGTCAGGTCAAACGTTATGCACGGGCCCTCCTGGGACATGGGATGCCCCTCACTTGGTAAAATAACCATAAATATCCAATAAAAGTGTTGTAACAACACCCTGATTTTTTACAGGTATGTGAAACACACTGTGGTAAAATAACCGTAAGTAAATCCTAATGATGTCGTAATAACACACTGATTTTTACAGTTGTGTTAAACATGTTGTAATTACAGCTAAATAAACATCCAATGAACTATATACAAATTTACAAATATGTCTTGAGTCTCTCCGCTCAGCCGAGGGAGGGTAAATGGCTTAGTCAGGTAAGTACAATTTGTCATTTTTGCTAAAAGTCCGTAGGCCCTGTCGCGACGTTTCGAAATTTGTTTATCTTCATCAGGCTAGGGCAGGTAAGTAGGTCAGGTCGAATTAAGAGGTAAGTCATCCCCATGGTGGGTCTCTGGGAGAGCTTGTCCCTGATCTTGCTCCATGAGGCATTTTGTCTTGTCTGAGACTGGCCAAGGAGTTGCAATCATTTATATAGCCCATCTAGCTCCTCCCCCTGGTGAAGTTTCCTTGTCCCTCCGAAACACAGCACTCCAACAAGCACTCATTCCCATACTCCTTTTCCATCAATTCCATTAAAATAGGCTCCAATCACACACCTATAGGGATCTCTTGTCCTCTAAATATTAAACACAGTTGGGTGGGGTATACCAGGGAATTAATTGCCTTCTCCATGAGGTCTTACTGCCTATTTAGGTCTTTCTTCCTGTACTGTACTTGCCCAAAATTAAAGAGTTGCAAACCAACTGGTTGTGGAATCTATGTTTTTGGTCAATAATCTCAAAGGAGTTAGGTGAGATGTCTCAGGTCACTCGTTCTGTCCAGGGGTCAAAGGTTAGGTTTAGGTAGGGGGTCCCTATGGTTAGGGTTAGGGTAGTGGGACCCTGATTAGGGATATTGATGACTATGTGGTCATAACTACTGACTAAGGGAATCCAAATTGGTGTGGTTTGTATAGGTTCAAATTAAATTTTGTGTGGTCCTGAGTTAAATTACTCTCTATATCAACTACAAACAGCATTTATTATTTTCCAATGGCATCGTGCCCTGAACCAAAATGGGATGGGGGTAAGGGTGAAGGTAAGAGGTAAGTATGGGGTGTAAGAAACCGGGTCCTGGGTCCGTTAATTCCTTTCATTCCAGGTTTCTTTAACATTTTGGCTACTTTTATGGGAGTCGATTCCCCACTATTGGAAGTAATAGGTAAGTAGTGATTTTTAGAGGGGCATCCCATTAATTGTCCCAGGCGGCACTGGCCAGGGTTAGGTGAAAACGGTAATATCCGTTGACCCGACAAGTCAGGTCAAACGTTATGCACGGGCCCTCCTGGGACATGGGATGCCCCTCACTTGGTAAAATAACCATAAATATCCAATAAAAGTGTTGTAACAACACCCTGATTTTTTACAGGTATGTGAAACACACTGTGGTAAAATAACCGTAAGTAAATCCTAATGATGTCGTAATAACACACTGATTTTTACAGTTGTGTTAAACATGTTGTAATTACAGCTAAATAAACATCCAATGAACTATATACAAATTTACAAATATGTCTTGAGTCTCTCCGCTCAGCCGAGGGAGGGTAAATGGCTTAGTCAGGTAAGTACAATTTGTCATTTTTGCTAAAAGTCCGTAGGCCCTGTCGCGACGTTTCGAAATTTGTTTATCTTCATCAGGCTAGGGCAGGTAAGTAGGTCAGGTCGAATTAAGAGGTAAGTCATCCCCATGGTGGGTCTCTGGGAGAGCTTGTCCCTGATCTTGCTCCATGAGGCATTTTGTCTTGTCTGAGACTGGCCAAGGAGTTGCAATCATTTATATAGCCCATCTAGCTCCTCCCCCTGGTGAAGTTTCCTTGTCCCTCCGAAACACAGCACTCCAACAAGCACTCATTCCCATACTCCTTTTCCATCAATTCCATTAAAATAGGCTCCAATCACACACCTATAGGGATCTCTTGTCCTCTAAATATTAAACACAGTTGGGTGGGGTATACCAGGGAATTAATTGCCTTCTCCATGAGGTCTTACTGCCTATTTAGGTCTTTCTTCCTGTACTGTACTTGCCCAAAATTAAAGAGTTGCAAACCAACTGGTTGTGGAATCTATGTTTTTGGTCAATAATCTCAAAGGAGTTAGGTGAGATGTCTCAGGTCACTCGTTCTGTCCAGGGGTCAAAGGTTAGGTTTAGGTAGGGGGTCCCTATGGTTAGGGTTAGGGTAGTGGGACCCTGATTAGGGATATTGATGACTATGTGGTCATAACTACTGACTAAGGGAATCCAAATTGGTGTGGTTTGTATAGGTTCAAATTAAATTTTGTGTGGTCCTGAGTTAAATTACTCTCTATATCAACTACAAACAGCATTTATTATTTTCCAATGGCATCGTGCCCTGAACCAAAATGGGATGGGGGTAAGGGTGAAGGTAAGAGGTAAGTATGGGGTGTAAGAAACCGGGTCCTGGGTCCGTTAATTCCTTTCATTCCAGGTTTCTTTAACATTTTGGCTACTTTTATGGGAGTCGATTCCCCACTATTGGAAGTAATAGGTAAGTAGTGATTTTTAGAGGGGCATCCCATTAATTGTCCCAGGCGGCACTGGCCAGGGTTAGGTGAAAACGGTAATATCCGTTGACCCGACAAGTCAGGTCAAACGTTATGCACGGGCCCTCCTGGGACATGGGATGCCCCTCACTTGGTAAAATAACCATAAATATCCAATAAAAGTGTTGTAACAACACCCTGATTTTTTACAGGTATGTGAAACACACTGTGGTAAAATAACCGTAAGTAAATCCTAATGATGTCGTAATAACACACTGATTTTTACAGTTGTGTTAAACATGTTGTAATTACAGCTAAATAAACATCCAATGAACTATATACAAATTTACAAATATGTCTTGAGTCTCTCCGCTCAGCCGAGGGAGGGTAAATGGCTTAGTCAGGTAAGTACAATTTGTCATTTTTGCTAAAAGTCCGTAGGCCCTGTCGCGACGTTTCGAAATTTGTTTATCTTCATCAGGCTAGGGCAGGTAAGTAGGTCAGGTCGAATTAAGAGGTAAGTCATCCCCATGGTGGGTCTCTGGGAGAGCTTGTCCCTGATCTTGCTCCATGAGGCATTTTGTCTTGTCTGAGACTGGCCAAGGAGTTGCAATCATTTATATAGCCCATCTAGCTCCTCCCCCTGGTGAAGTTTCCTTGTCCCTCCGAAACACAGCACTCCAACAAGCACTCATTCCCATACTCCTTTTCCATCAATTCCATTAAAATAGGCTCCAATCACACACCTATAGGGATCTCTTGTCCTCTAAATATTAAACACAGTTGGGTGGGGTATACCAGGGAATTAATTGCCTTCTCCATGAGGTCTTACTGCCTATTTAGGTCTTTCTTCCTGTACTGTACTTGCCCAAAATTAAAGAGTTGCAAACCAACTGGTTGTGGAATCTATGTTTTTGGTCAATAATCTCAAAGGAGTTAGGTGAGATGTCTCAGGTCACTCGTTCTGTCCAGGGGTCAAAGGTTAGGTTTAGGTAGGGGGTCCCTATGGTTAGGGTTAGGGTAGTGGGACCCTGATTAGGGATATTGATGACTATGTGGTCATAACTACTGACTAAGGGAATCCAAATTGGTGTGGTTTGTATAGGTTCAAATTAAATTTTGTGTGGTCCTGAGTTAAATTACTCTCTATATCAACTACAAACAGCATTTATTATTTTCCAATGGCATCGTGCCCTGAACCAAAATGGGATGGGGGTAAGGGTGAAGGTAAGAGGTAAGTATGGGGTGTAAGAAACCGGGTCCTGGGTCCGTTAATTCCTTTCATTCCAGGTTTCTTTAACATTTTGGCTACTTTTATGGGAGTCGATTCCCCACTATTGGAAGTAATAGGTAAGTAGTGATTTTTAGAGGGGCATCCCATTAATTGTCCCAGGCGGCACTGGCCAGGGTTAGGTGAAAACGGTAATATCCGTTGACCCGACAAGTCAGGTCAAACGTTATGCACGGGCCCTCCTGGGACATGGGATGCCCCTCACTTGGTAAAATAACCATAAATATCCAATAAAAGTGTTGTAACAACACCCTGATTTTTTACAGGTATGTGAAACACACTGTGGTAAAATAACCGTAAGTAAATCCTAATGATGTCGTAATAACACACTGATTTTTACAGTTGTGTTAAACATGTTGTAATTACAGCTAAATAAACATCCAATGAACTATATACAAATTTACAAATATGTCTTGAGTCTCTCCGCTCAGCCGAGGGAGGGTAAATGGCTTAGTCAGGTAAGTACAATTTGTCATTTTTGCTAAAAGTCCGTAGGCCCTGTCGCGACGTTTCGAAATTTGTTTATCTTCATCAGGCTAGGGCAGGTAAGTAGGTCAGGTCGAATTAAGAGGTAAGTCATCCCCATGGTGGGTCTCTGGGAGAGCTTGTCCCTGATCTTGCTCCATGAGGCATTTTGTCTTGTCTGAGACTGGCCAAGGAGTTGCAATCATTTATATAGCCCATCTAGCTCCTCCCCCTGGTGAAGTTTCCTTGTCCCTCCGAAACACAGCACTCCAACAAGCACTCATTCCCATACTCCTTTTCCATCAATTCCATTAAAATAGGCTCCAATCACACACCTATAGGGATCTCTTGTCCTCTAAATATTAAACACAGTTGGGTGGGGTATACCAGGGAATTAATTGCCTTCTCCATGAGGTCTTACTGCCTATTTAGGTCTTTCTTCCTGTACTGTACTTGCCCAAAATTAAAGAGTTGCAAACCAACTGGTTGTGGAATCTATGTTTTTGGTCAATAATCTCAAAGGAGTTAGGTGAGATGTCTCAGGTCACTCGTTCTGTCCAGGGGTCAAAGGTTAGGTTTAGGTAGGGGGTCCCTATGGTTAGGGTTAGGGTAGTGGGACCCTGATTAGGGATATTGATGACTATGTGGTCATAACTACTGACTAAGGGAATCCAAATTGGTGTGGTTTGTATAGGTTCAAATTAAATTTTGTGTGGTCCTGAGTTAAATTACTCTCTATATCAACTACAAACAGCATTTATTATTTTCCAATGGCATCGTGCCCTGAACCAAAATGGGATGGGGGTAAGGGTGAAGGTAAGAGGTAAGTATGGGGTGTAAGAAACCGGGTCCTGGGTCCGTTAATTCCTTTCATTCCAGGTTTCTTTAACATTTTGGCTACTTTTATGGGAGTCGATTCCCCACTATTGGAAGTAATAGGTAAGTAGTGATTTTTAGAGGGGCATCCCATTAATTGTCCCAGGCGGCACTGGCCAGGGTTAGGTGAAAACGGTAATATCCGTTGACCCGACAAGTCAGGTCAAACGTTATGCACGGGCCCTCCTGGGACATGGGATGCCCCTCACTTGGTAAAATAACCATAAATATCCAATAAAAGTGTTGTAACAACACCCTGATTTTTTACAGGTATGTGAAACACACTGTGGTAAAATAACCGTAAGTAAATCCTAATGATGTCGTAATAACACACTGATTTTTACAGTTGTGTTAAACATGTTGTAATTACAGCTAAATAAACATCCAATGAACTATATACAAATTTACAAATATGTCTTGAGTCTCTCCGCTCAGCCGAGGGAGGGTAAATGGCTTAGTCAGGTAAGTACAATTTGTCATTTTTGCTAAAAGTCCGTAGGCCCTGTCGCGACGTTTCGAAATTTGTTTATCTTCATCAGGCTAGGGCAGGTAAGTAGGTCAGGTCGAATTAAGAGGTAAGTCATCCCCATGGTGGGTCTCTGGGAGAGCTTGTCCCTGATCTTGCTCCATGAGGCATTTTGTCTTGTCTGAGACTGGCCAAGGAGTTGCAATCATTTATATAGCCCATCTAGCTCCTCCCCCTGGTGAAGTTTCCTTGTCCCTCCGAAACACAGCACTCCAACAAGCACTCATTCCCATACTCCTTTTCCATCAATTCCATAGGGTTAGGGTTAGGGTTAGGGTTAGGGTTAGGGTTAGGGTTAGGGTTAGGGTTAGGGTTAGGGTTAGGGTTAGGGTTAGGGTTAGGGTTAGGGTTAGGGTTAGGATTAGGGATGAAAGCACATTGGAGAAGGAGATATTCTTGAATAACTTTTTTTCTGAAGGTCGTAGAGACTTGGAAAGTGGTTTCTATTGAACTAATGTGGGTCCTGCGGATCGATTGGTGCCATCCCCGAGCTCCTACGACCTTCGGAAGGGGTCGAACGAGCAAATGGCCGAAAACCCGAGGAGATATTCTTGAATAACTTTTTTTGTGAAGGTCGTAGAGAGTGGGAGAGGGCATTTGTTTCTGGCAAGTGGGGTATTGCGCATCGATTGGTACCATTTTCGAGCTTCTACGACCTTCGGAAGGGGTCGAACGCCCAAATCCCCAAAAGTGGGAGGGGCTAGTTCGGAATTTCTGATTTCTGGTGGAATTTGTGTCGATCTTACCTGCATTCTTACCTTTCAGGTTGAATGAAGAGGGGCCTGATGTGTGTCCAGACCACTGCCTCCTTGGCCCCCCATGATTGGGCCCCCAGAAGAGCTCCTGTGCCCCATACACCGCACGGCCCAAGGAGATGCTTCACTGTCATTCTTCCAAGCGACTGATTTTGGATTTCTCCAAGATTTGTCTAATGAGCTGTTTGATCTGTGGGGCACTTGTCTTGTGTGTGAGTTCACCTTGGTCATGGTTTTTCCTGAATTCAGGGTTTTGAATTTGATGTGATAAAATGACATTTCTGAGGAGAATTCTCTGTTGGGATGGTGAATATCCTCTAATTTTGAGTTTTGGTGTCTTCTATGCCGAGATATTTGAGAGAAACGGGATTGTAATTAGGCAGCCTCATTAGCATAGCCTGCTGAGGAGATATTCTAGAATAACTTTTGCTGTGAAGGTCGTAGAGACTTGGAAAGGGCGTCTGTCTCTACTAAATGGGGTACTGCGGATCGATTGGTACCATTGCCGAGCTTCTAGGACCTTGGGAAGGGGTCGAACAAGCGAATCTGAAAAGTGGGCGGGGTTAGGTTTAGGCAAGGGGTGGTGTGGTTAGGGTAAGGGTTAGGGTTAGGGTTAGGGTTAGGATTAGGGATGAAAGCACATTGGAGAAGGAGATATTCTTAGGGTTAGGGTTAGGGTTAGGGTTAGGGTTAGGGTTAGGGTTAGGGTTAGGATTAGGGATGAAAGCACATTGGAGAAGGAGATATTCTTGAATAACTTTTTTTCTGAAGGTCGTAGAGACTTGGAAAGTGGTTTCTATTGAACTAATGTGGGTCCTGCGGATCGATTGGTGCCATCCCCGAGCTCCTACGACCTTCGGAAGGGGTCGAACGAGCAAATGGCCGAAAACCCGAGGAGATATTCTTGAATAACTTTTTTTGTGAAGGTCGTAGAGAGTGGGAGAGGGCATTTGTTTCTGGCAAGTGGGGTATTGCGCATCGATTGGTACCATTTTCGAGCTTCTACGACCTTCGGAAGGGGTCGAACGCCCAAATCCCCAAAAGTGGGAGGGGCTAGTTCGGAATTTCTGATTTCTGGTGGAATTTGTGTCGATCTTACCTGCATTCTTACCTTTCAGGTTGAATGAAGAGGGGCCTGATGTGTGTCCAGACCACTGCCTCCTTGGCCCCCCATGATTGGGCCCCCAGAAGAGCTCCTGTGCCCCATACACCGCACGGCCCAAGGAGATGCTTCACTGTCATTCTTCCAAGCGACTGATTTTGGATTTCTCCAAGATTTGTCTAATGAGCTGTTTGATCTGTGGGGCACTTGTCTTGTGTGTGAGTTCACCTTGGTCATGGTTTTTCCTGAATTCAGGGTTTTGAATTTGATGTGATAAAATGACATTTCTGAGGAGAATTCTCTGTTGGGATGGTGAATATCCTCTAATTTTGAGTTTTGGTGTCTTCTATGCCGAGATATTTGAGAGAAACGGGATTGTAATTAGGCAGCCTCATTAGCATAGCCTGCTGAGGAGATATTCTAGAATAACTTTTGCTGTGAAGGTCGTAGAGACTTGGAAAGGGCGTCTGTCTCTACTAAATGGGGTACTGCGGATCGATTGGTACCATTGCCGAGCTTCTAGGACCTTGGGAAGGGGTCGAACAAGCGAATCTGAAAAGTGGGCGGGGTTAGGTTTAGGCAAGGGGTGGTGTGGTTAGGGTAAGGGTTAGGGTTAGGGTTAGGGTTAGGATTAGGGATGAAAGCACATTGGAGAAGGAGATATTCTTAGGGTTAGGGTTAGGGTTAGGGTTAGGGTTAGGGTTAGGGTTAGGGTTAGGGTTAGGGTTAGGGTTAGGGTTAGGGTTAGGGTTAGGGTTAGGGTTAGGGTTAGGGGTTAGGGTTAGGGGTTAGGGTTAGGGTTAGGGGTTAGGGTTAGGGGTTAGGGTTAGGGTTAGGGTTAGGGTTAGGGTTAGGGTTAGGGTTAGGGTTAGGGTTAGGGTTAGGGTTAGGGTTAGGGTTAGGGTTAGGATTAGGGATGAAAGCACATTGGAGAAGGAGATATTCTTGAATAACTTTTTTTCTGAAGGTCGTAGAGACTTGGAAAGTGGTTTCTATTGAACTAATGTGGGTCCTGCGGATCGATTGGTGCCATCCCCGAGCTCCTACGACCTTCGGAAGGGGTCGAAGTAGCAAATGGCCGAAAAGCCGAGGAGATATTCTTGAATAACTTTTTTTGTGAAGGTCGTAGAGAGTGGGAGAGGGCATTTGTTTCTGGCAAGTGGGGTATTGCGCATCGATTGGTACCATTTTCGAGCTTCTACGACCTTCGGAAGGGGTCGAACGCCCAAATCCCCAAAAGTGGGCGGGGCTAGTTCGGAATTTCTGATTTCTGGTGGAATTTCTGTGGATCTTACCTGCATTCTTACCTTTCAGGCTGAATGAAGAGGGGCCTGATGTGTGTCCAGACCACTGCATCTCCTTGGCCCCCCATGATTGGGCCCCCAGAAGAGATGATTGGGCCCCCAGAAGAGCTCCTGTGCCCCATACACCGCACGGCCCAAGGAGATGCTTCACTCTCATTCTTCCAAGCGACTGATTTTGGATTTCTCCAAGATTTGTCTAATGAGCTGTTTGATCTGTGGGGCACTTGTCTTGTGTGTGAGTTCACCTTGGTCATGGTTTTTCCTGAATTTAGGGTTTTGAATTTGATGTGATAAAATGACATTTCTGAGGAGAATTCTCTCTTGGGATGGTAAATATCCTGTAATTTTGAGTTTTGGTGTCTTCTATGCCGAGATATTTGAGAGAAACGGGATTGTAATTAGGCCGCCTCATTAGCATAGCCTGCTGAGGAGATATTCTTGAATAACTTTTGTTGTGAAGGTCGTAGAGACTTGGAAAGGGCGTCTGTCTGTACTAAATGGGGTACTGCGGATCGATTGGTACCATCGCCGAGCTTCTAGGACCTTGGGAAGGGGTCGAACGAGCGAATCTGAAAAGTGGGCGGGGTTAGGTTTAGGCAAGGGGTGGTGTGGTTAGGGTAAGGGTCTAAGGAACCTGACTAGGCATAGAATCGAAGTCCAGAACCTCTGAATAAGAAAGTCGCTAAAACAGCTAGGGTTAAGGTAAGGATTAGGGATGAAAGCACATTGGAGAAGGAGATATTCTTGAATAACTTTTTTTCTGAAGGTCGTAGAGACTTGGAAAGTGGTTTCTATTGAACTAATGTGGGTCCTGCGGATCGATTGGTGCCATCCCCGAGCTCCTACGACCTTCGGAAGGGGTCGAAGTAGCAAATGGCCGAAAAGCCGAGGAGATATTCTTGAATAACTTTTTTTGTGAAGGTCGTAGAGAGTGGGAGAGGGCATTTGTTTCTGGCAAGTGGGGTATTGCGCATCGATTGGTACCATTTTCGAGCTTCTACGACCTTCGGAAGGGGTCGAACGCCCAAATCCCCAAAAGTGGGCGGGGCTAGTTCGGAATTTCTGATTTCTGGTGGAATTTCTGTGGATCTTACCTGCATTCTTACCTTTCAGGCTGAATGAAGAGGGGCCTGATGTGTGTCCAGACCACTGCATCTCCTTGGCCCCCCATGATTGGGCCCCCAGAAGAGATGATTGGGCCCCCAGAAGAGCTCCTGTGCCCCATACACCGCACGGCCCAAGGAGATGCTTCACTCTCATTCTTCCAAGCGACTGATTTTGGATTTCTCCAAGATTTGTCTAATGAGCTGTTTGATCTGTGGGGCACTTGTCTTGTGTGTGAGTTCACCTTGGTCATGGTTTTTCCTGAATTTAGGGTTTTGAATTTGATGTGATAAAATGACATTTCTGAGGAGAATTCTCTCTTGGGATGGTAAATATCCTGTAATTTTGAGTTTTGGTGTCTTCTATGCCGAGATATTTGAGAGAAACGGGATTGTAATTAGGCCGCCTCATTAGCATAGCCTGCTGAGGAGATATTCTTGAATAACTTTTGTTGTGAAGGTCGTAGAGACTTGGAAAGGGCGTCTGTCTGTACTAAATGGGGTACTGCGGATCGATTGGTACCATCGCCGAGCTTCTAGGACCTTGGGAAGGGGTCGAACGAGCGAATCTGAAAAGTGGGCGGGGTTAGGTTTAGGCAAGGGGTGGTGTGGTTAGGGTAAGGGTCTAAGGAACCTGACTAGGCATAGAATCGAAGTCCAGAACCTCTGAATAAGAAAGTCGCTAAAACAGCTAGGGTTAAGGTAAGGATTAGGGATGAAAGCACATTGGAGAAGGAGATATTCTTGAATAACTTTTTTTCTGAAGGTCGTAGAGACTTGGAAAGTGGTTTCTATTGAACTAATGTGGGTCCTGCGGATCGATTGGTGCCATCCCCGAGCTCCTACGACCTTCGGAAGGGGTCGAAGTAGCAAATGGCCGAAAAGCCGAGGAGATATTCTTGAATAACTTTTTTTGTGAAGGTCGTAGAGAGTGGGAGAGGGCATTTGTTTCTGGCAAGTGGGGTATTGCGCATCGATTGGTACCATTTTCGAGCTTCTACGACCTTCGGAAGGGGTCGAACGCCCAAATCCCCAAAAGTGGGCGGGGCTAGTTCGGAATTTCTGATTTCTGGTGGAATTTCTGTGGATCTTACCTGCATTCTTACCTTTCAGGCTGAATGAAGAGGGGCCTGATGTGTGTCCAGACCACTGCATCTCCTTGGCCCCCCATGATTGGGCCCCCAGAAGAGATGATTGGGCCCCCAGAAGAGCTCCTGTGCCCCATACACCGCACGGCCCAAGGAGATGCTTCACTCTCATTCTTCCAAGCGACTGATTTTGGATTTCTCCAAGATTTGTCTAATGAGCTGTTTGATCTGTGGGGCACTTGTCTTGTGTGTGAGTTCACCTTGGTCATGGTTTTTCCTGAATTTAGGGTTTTGAATTTGATGTGATAAAATGACATTTCTGAGGAGAATTCTCTCTTGGGATGGTAAATATCCTGTAATTTTGAGTTTTGGTGTCTTCTATGCCGAGATATTTGAGAGAAACGGGATTGTAATTAGGCCGCCTCATTAGCATAGCCTGCTGAGGAGATATTCTTGAATAACTTTTGTTGTGAAGGTCGTAGAGACTTGGAAAGGGCGTCTGTCTGTACTAAATGGGGTACTGCGGATCGATTGGTACCATCGCCGAGCTTCTAGGACCTTGGGAAGGGGTCGAACGAGCGAATCTGAAAAGTGGGCGGGGTTAGGTTTAGGCAAGGGGTGGTGTGGTTAGGGTAAGGGTCTAAGGAACCTGACTAGGCATAGAATCGAAGTCCAGAACCTCTGAATAAGAAAGTCGCTAAAACAGCTAGGGTTAAGGTAAGGATTAGGGATGAAAGCACATTGGAGAAGGAGATATTCTTGAATAACTTTTTTTCTGAAGGTCGTAGAGACTTGGAAAGTGGTTTCTATTGAACTAATGTGGGTCCTGCGGATCGATTGGTGCCATCCCCGAGCTCCTACGACCTTCGGAAGGGGTCGAAGTAGCAAATGGCCGAAAAGCCGAGGAGATATTCTTGAATAACTTTTTTTGTGAAGGTCGTAGAGAGTGGGAGAGGGCATTTGTTTCTGGCAAGTGGGGTATTGCGCATCGATTGGTACCATTTTCGAGCTTCTACGACCTTCGGAAGGGGTCGAACGCCCAAATCCCCAAAAGTGGGCGGGGCTAGTTCGGAATTTCTGATTTCTGGTGGAATTTCTGTGGATCTTACCTGCATTCTTACCTTTCAGGCTGAATGAAGAGGGGCCTGATGTGTGTCCAGACCACTGCATCTCCTTGGCCCCCCATGATTGGGCCCCCAGAAGAGATGATTGGGCCCCCAGAAGAGCTCCTGTGCCCCATACACCGCACGGCCCAAGGAGATGCTTCACTCTCATTCTTCCAAGCGACTGATTTTGGATTTCTCCAAGATTTGTCTAATGAGCTGTTTGATCTGTGGGGCACTTGTCTTGTGTGTGAGTTCACCTTGGTCATGGTTTTTCCTGAATTTAGGGTTTTGAATTTGATGTGATAAAATGACATTTCTGAGGAGAATTCTCTCTTGGGATGGTAAATATCCTGTAATTTTGAGTTTTGGTGTCTTCTATGCCGAGATATTTGAGAGAAACGGGATTGTAATTAGGCCGCCTCATTAGCATAGCCTGCTGAGGAGATATTCTTGAATAACTTTTGTTGTGAAGGTCGTAGAGACTTGGAAAGGGCGTCTGTCTGTACTAAATGGGGTACTGCGGATCGATTGGTACCATCGCCGAGCTTCTAGGACCTTGGGAAGGGGTCGAACGAGCGAATCTGAAAAGTGGGCGGGGTTAGGTTTAGGCAAGGGGTGGTGTGGTTAGGGTAAGGGTCTAAGGAACCTGACTAGGCATAGAATCGAAGTCCAGAACCTCTGAATAAGAAAGTCGCTAAAACAGCTAGGGTTAAGGTAAGGATTAGGGATGAAAGCACATTGGAGAAGGAGATATTCTTGAATAACTTTTTTTCTGAAGGTCGTAGAGACTTGGAAAGTGGTTTCTATTGAACTAATGTGGGTCCTGCGGATCGATTGGTGCCATCCCCGAGCTCCTACGACCTTCGGAAGGGGTCGAAGTAGCAAATGGCCGAAAAGCCGAGGAGATATTCTTGAATAACTTTTTTTGTGAAGGTCGTAGAGAGTGGGAGAGGGCATTTGTTTCTGGCAAGTGGGGTATTGCGCATCGATTGGTACCATTTTCGAGCTTCTACGACCTTCGGAAGGGGTCGAACGCCCAAATCCCCAAAAGTGGGCGGGGCTAGTTCGGAATTTCTGATTTCTGGTGGAATTTCTGTGGATCTTACCTGCATTCTTACCTTTCAGGCTGAATGAAGAGGGGCCTGATGTGTGTCCAGACCACTGCATCTCCTTGGCCCCCCATGATTGGGCCCCCAGAAGAGATGATTGGGCCCCCAGAAGAGCTCCTGTGCCCCATACACCGCACGGCCCAAGGAGATGCTTCACTCTCATTCTTCCAAGCGACTGATTTTGGATTTCTCCAAGATTTGTCTAATGAGCTGTTTGATCTGTGGGGCACTTGTCTTGTGTGTGAGTTCACCTTGGTCATGGTTTTTCCTGAATTTAGGGTTTTGAATTTGATGTGATAAAATGACATTTCTGAGGAGAATTCTCTCTTGGGATGGTAAATATCCTGTAATTTTGAGTTTTGGTGTCTTCTATGCCGAGATATTTGAGAGAAACGGGATTGTAATTAGGCCGCCTCATTAGCATAGCCTGCTGAGGAGATATTCTTGAATAACTTTTGTTGTGAAGGTCGTAGAGACTTGGAAAGGGCGTCTGTCTGTACTAAATGGGGTACTGCGGATCGATTGGTACCATCGCCGAGCTTCTAGGACCTTGGGAAGGGGTCGAACGAGCGAATCTGAAAAGTGGGCGGGGTTAGGTTTAGGCAAGGGGTGGTGTGGTTAGGGTAAGGGTCTAAGGAACCTGACTAGGCATAGAATCGAAGTCCAGAACCTCTGAATAAGAAAGTCGCTAAAACAGCTAGGGTTAAGGTAAGGATTAGGGATGAAAGCACATTGGAGAAGGAGATATTCTTGAATAACTTTTTTTCTGAAGGTCGTAGAGACTTGGAAAGTGGTTTCTATTGAACTAATGTGGGTCCTGCGGATCGATTGGTGCCATCCCCGAGCTCCTACGACCTTCGGAAGGGGTCGAAGTAGCAAATGGCCGAAAAGCCGAGGAGATATTCTTGAATAACTTTTTTTGTGAAGGTCGTAGAGAGTGGGAGAGGGCATTTGTTTCTGGCAAGTGGGGTATTGCGCATCGATTGGTACCATTTTCGAGCTTCTACGACCTTCGGAAGGGGTCGAACGCCCAAATCCCCAAAAGTGGGCGGGGCTAGTTCGGAATTTCTGATTTCTGGTGGAATTTCTGTGGATCTTACCTGCATTCTTACCTTTCAGGCTGAATGAAGAGGGGCCTGATGTGTGTCCAGACCACTGCATCTCCTTGGCCCCCCATGATTGGGCCCCCAGAAGAGATGATTGGGCCCCCAGAAGAGCTCCTGTGCCCCATACACCGCACGGCCCAAGGAGATGCTTCACTCTCATTCTTCCAAGCGACTGATTTTGGATTTCTCCAAGATTTGTCTAATGAGCTGTTTGATCTGTGGGGCACTTGTCTTGTGTGTGAGTTCACCTTGGTCATGGTTTTTCCTGAATTTAGGGTTTTGAATTTGATGTGATAAAATGACATTTCTGAGGAGAATTCTCTCTTGGGATGGTAAATATCCTGTAATTTTGAGTTTTGGTGTCTTCTATGCCGAGATATTTGAGAGAAACGGGATTGTAATTAGGCCGCCTCATTAGCATAGCCTGCTGAGGAGATATTCTTGAATAACTTTTGTTGTGAAGGTCGTAGAGACTTGGAAAGGGCGTCTGTCTGTACTAAATGGGGTACTGCGGATCGATTGGTACCATCGCCGAGCTTCTAGGACCTTGGGAAGGGGTCGAACGAGCGAATCTGAAAAGTGGGCGGGGTTAGGTTTAGGCAAGGGGTGGTGTGGTTAGGGTAAGGGTCTAAGGAACCTGACTAGGCATAGAATCGAAGTCCAGAACCTCTGAATAAGAAAGTCGCTAAAACAGCTAGGGTTAAGGTAAGGATTAGGGATGAAAGCACATTGGAGAAGGAGATATTCTTGAATAACTTTTTTTCTGAAGGTCGTAGAGACTTGGAAAGTGGTTTCTATTGAACTAATGTGGGTCCTGCGGATCGATTGGTGCCATCCCCGAGCTCCTACGACCTTCGGAAGGGGTCGAAGTAGCAAATGGCCGAAAAGCCGAGGAGATATTCTTGAATAACTTTTTTTGTGAAGGTCGTAGAGAGTGGGAGAGGGCATTTGTTTCTGGCAAGTGGGGTATTGCGCATCGATTGGTACCATTTTCGAGCTTCTACGACCTTCGGAAGGGGTCGAACGCCCAAATCCCCAAAAGTGGGCGGGGCTAGTTCGGAATTTCTGATTTCTGGTGGAATTTCTGTGGATCTTACCTGCATTCTTACCTTTCAGGCTGAATGAAGAGGGGCCTGATGTGTGTCCAGACCACTGCATCTCCTTGGCCCCCCATGATTGGGCCCCCAGAAGAGATGATTGGGCCCCCAGAAGAGCTCCTGTGCCCCATACACCGCACGGCCCAAGGAGATGCTTCACTCTCATTCTTCCAAGCGACTGATTTTGGATTTCTCCAAGATTTGTCTAATGAGCTGTTTGATCTGTGGGGCACTTGTCTTGTGTGTGAGTTCACCTTGGTCATGGTTTTTCCTGAATTTAGGGTTTTGAATTTGATGTGATAAAATGACATTTCTGAGGAGAATTCTCTCTTGGGATGGTAAATATCCTGTAATTTTGAGTTTTGGTGTCTTCTATGCCGAGATATTTGAGAGAAACGGGATTGTAATTAGGCCGCCTCATTAGCATAGCCTGCTGAGGAGATATTCTTGAATAACTTTTGTTGTGAAGGTCGTAGAGACTTGGAAAGGGCGTCTGTCTGTACTAAATGGGGTACTGCGGATCGATTGGTACCATCGCCGAGCTTCTAGGACCTTGGGAAGGGGTCGAACGAGCGAATCTGAAAAGTGGGCGGGGTTAGGTTTAGGCAAGGGGTGGTGTGGTTAGGGTAAGGGTCTAAGGAACCTGACTAGGCATAGAATCGAAGTCCAGAACCTCTGAATAAGAAAGTCGCTAAAACAGCTAGGGTTAAGGTAAGGATTAGGGATGAAAGCACATTGGAGAAGGAGATATTCTTGAATAACTTTTTTTCTGAAGGTCGTAGAGACTTGGAAAGTGGTTTCTATTGAACTAATGTGGGTCCTGCGGATCGATTGGTGCCATCCCCGAGCTCCTACGACCTTCGGAAGGGGTCGAAGTAGCAAATGGCCGAAAAGCCGAGGAGATATTCTTGAATAACTTTTTTTGTGAAGGTCGTAGAGAGTGGGAGAGGGCATTTGTTTCTGGCAAGTGGGGTATTGCGCATCGATTGGTACCATTTTCGAGCTTCTACGACCTTCGGAAGGGGTCGAACGCCCAAATCCCCAAAAGTGGGCGGGGCTAGTTCGGAATTTCTGATTTCTGGTGGAATTTCTGTGGATCTTACCTGCATTCTTACCTTTCAGGCTGAATGAAGAGGGGCCTGATGTGTGTCCAGACCACTGCATCTCCTTGGCCCCCCATGATTGGGCCCCCAGAAGAGATGATTGGGCCCCCAGAAGAGCTCCTGTGCCCCATACACCGCACGGCCCAAGGAGATGCTTCACTCTCATTCTTCCAAGCGACTGATTTTGGATTTCTCCAAGATTTGTCTAATGAGCTGTTTGATCTGTGGGGCACTTGTCTTGTGTGTGAGTTCACCTTGGTCATGGTTTTTCCTGAATTTAGGGTTTTGAATTTGATGTGATAAAATGACATTTCTGAGGAGAATTCTCTCTTGGGATGGTAAATATCCTGTAATTTTGAGTTTTGGTGTCTTCTATGCCGAGATATTTGAGAGAAACGGGATTGTAATTAGGCCGCCTCATTAGCATAGCCTGCTGAGGAGATATTCTTGAATAACTTTTGTTGTGAAGGTCGTAGAGACTTGGAAAGGGCGTCTGTCTGTACTAAATGGGGTACTGCGGATCGATTGGTACCATCGCCGAGCTTCTAGGACCTTGGGAAGGGGTCGAACGAGCGAATCTGAAAAGTGGGCGGGGTTAGGTTTAGGCAAGGGGTGGTGTGGTTAGGGTAAGGGTCTAAGGAACCTGACTAGGCATAGAATCGAAGTCCAGAACCTCTGAATAAGAAAGTCGCTAAAACAGCTAGGGTTAAGGTAAGGATTAGGGATGAAAGCACATTGGAGAAGGAGATATTCTTGAATAACTTTTTTTCTGAAGGTCGTAGAGACTTGGAAAGTGGTTTCTATTGAACTAATGTGGGTCCTGCGGATCGATTGGTGCCATCCCCGAGCTCCTACGACCTTCGGAAGGGGTCGAAGTAGCAAATGGCCGAAAAGCCGAGGAGATATTCTTGAATAACTTTTTTTGTGAAGGTCGTAGAGAGTGGGAGAGGGCATTTGTTTCTGGCAAGTGGGGTATTGCGCATCGATTGGTACCATTTTCGAGCTTCTACGACCTTCGGAAGGGGTCGAACGCCCAAATCCCCAAAAGTGGGCGGGGCTAGTTCGGAATTTCTGATTTCTGGTGGAATTTCTGTGGATCTTACCTGCATTCTTACCTTTCAGGCTGAATGAAGAGGGGCCTGATGTGTGTCCAGACCACTGCATCTCCTTGGCCCCCCATGATTGGGCCCCCAGAAGAGATGATTGGGCCCCCAGAAGAGCTCCTGTGCCCCATACACCGCACGGCCCAAGGAGATGCTTCACTCTCATTCTTCCAAGCGACTGATTTTGGATTTCTCCAAGATTTGTCTAATGAGCTGTTTGATCTGTGGGGCACTTGTCTTGTGTGTGAGTTCACCTTGGTCATGGTTTTTCCTGAATTTAGGGTTTTGAATTTGATGTGATAAAATGACATTTCTGAGGAGAATTCTCTCTTGGGATGGTAAATATCCTGTAATTTTGAGTTTTGGTGTCTTCTATGCCGAGATATTTGAGAGAAACGGGATTGTAATTAGGCCGCCTCATTAGCATAGCCTGCTGAGGAGATATTCTTGAATAACTTTTGTTGTGAAGGTCGTAGAGACTTGGAAAGGGCGTCTGTCTGTACTAAATGGGGTACTGCGGATCGATTGGTACCATCGCCGAGCTTCTAGGACCTTGGGAAGGGGTCGAACGAGCGAATCTGAAAAGTGGGCGGGGTTAGGTTTAGGCAAGGGGTGGTGTGGTTAGGGTAAGGGTCTAAGGAACCTGACTAGGCATAGAATCGAAGTCCAGAACCTCTGAATAAGAAAGTCGCTAAAACAGCTAGGGTTAAGGTAAGGATTAGGGATGAAAGCACATTGGAGAAGGAGATATTCTTGAATAACTTTTTTTCTGAAGGTCGTAGAGACTTGGAAAGTGGTTTCTATTGAACTAATGTGGGTCCTGCGGATCGATTGGTGCCATCCCCGAGCTCCTACGACCTTCGGAAGGGGTCGAAGTAGCAAATGGCCGAAAAGCCGAGGAGATATTCTTGAATAACTTTTTTTGTGAAGGTCGTAGAGAGTGGGAGAGGGCATTTGTTTCTGGCAAGTGGGGTATTGCGCATCGATTGGTACCATTTTCGAGCTTCTACGACCTTCGGAAGGGGTCGAACGCCCAAATCCCCAAAAGTGGGCGGGGCTAGTTCGGAATTTCTGATTTCTGGTGGAATTTCTGTGGATCTTACCTGCATTCTTACCTTTCAGGCTGAATGAAGAGGGGCCTGATGTGTGTCCAGACCACTGCATCTCCTTGGCCCCCCATGATTGGGCCCCCAGAAGAGATGATTGGGCCCCCAGAAGAGCTCCTGTGCCCCATACACCGCACGGCCCAAGGAGATGCTTCACTCTCATTCTTCCAAGCGACTGATTTTGGATTTCTCCAAGATTTGTCTAATGAGCTGTTTGATCTGTGGGGCACTTGTCTTGTGTGTGAGTTCACCTTGGTCATGGTTTTTCCTGAATTTAGGGTTTTGAATTTGATGTGATAAAATGACATTTCTGAGGAGAATTCTCTCTTGGGATGGTAAATATCCTGTAATTTTGAGTTTTGGTGTCTTCTATGCCGAGATATTTGAGAGAAACGGGATTGTAATTAGGCCGCCTCATTAGCATAGCCTGCTGAGGAGATATTCTTGAATAACTTTTGTTGTGAAGGTCGTAGAGACTTGGAAAGGGCGTCTGTCTGTACTAAATGGGGTACTGCGGATCGATTGGTACCATCGCCGAGCTTCTAGGACCTTGGGAAGGGGTCGAACGAGCGAATCTGAAAAGTGGGCGGGGTTAGGTTTAGGCAAGGGGTGGTGTGGTTAGGGTAAGGGTCTAAGGAACCTGACTAGGCATAGAATCGAAGTCCAGAACCTCTGAATAAGAAAGTCGCTAAAACAGCTAGGGTTAAGGTAAGGATTAGGGATGAAAGCACATTGGAGAAGGAGATATTCTTGAATAACTTTTTTTCTGAAGGTCGTAGAGACTTGGAAAGTGGTTTCTATTGAACTAATGTGGGTCCTGCGGATCGATTGGTGCCATCCCCGAGCTCCTACGACCTTCGGAAGGGGTCGAAGTAGCAAATGGCCGAAAAGCCGAGGAGATATTCTTGAATAACTTTTTTTGTGAAGGTCGTAGAGAGTGGGAGAGGGCATTTGTTTCTGGCAAGTGGGGTATTGCGCATCGATTGGTACCATTTTCGAGCTTCTACGACCTTCGGAAGGGGTCGAACGCCCAAATCCCCAAAAGTGGGCGGGGCTAGTTCGGAATTTCTGATTTCTGGTGGAATTTCTGTGGATCTTACCTGCATTCTTACCTTTCAGGCTGAATGAAGAGGGGCCTGATGTGTGTCCAGACCACTGCATCTCCTTGGCCCCCCATGATTGGGCCCCCAGAAGAGATGATTGGGCCCCCAGAAGAGCTCCTGTGCCCCATACACCGCACGGCCCAAGGAGATGCTTCACTCTCATTCTTCCAAGCGACTGATTTTGGATTTCTCCAAGATTTGTCTAATGAGCTGTTTGATCTGTGGGGCACTTGTCTTGTGTGTGAGTTCACCTTGGTCATGGTTTTTCCTGAATTTAGGGTTTTGAATTTGATGTGATAAAATGACATTTCTGAGGAGAATTCTCTCTTGGGATGGTAAATATCCTGTAATTTTGAGTTTTGGTGTCTTCTATGCCGAGATATTTGAGAGAAACGGGATTGTAATTAGGCCGCCTCATTAGCATAGCCTGCTGAGGAGATATTCTTGAATAACTTTTGTTGTGAAGGTCGTAGAGACTTGGAAAGGGCGTCTGTCTGTACTAAATGGGGTACTGCGGATCGATTGGTACCATCGCCGAGCTTCTAGGACCTTGGGAAGGGGTCGAACGAGCGAATCTGAAAAGTGGGCGGGGTTAGGTTTAGGCAAGGGGTGGTGTGGTTAGGGTAAGGGTCTAAGGAACCTGACTAGGCATAGAATCGAAGTCCAGAACCTCTGAATAAGAAAGTCGCTAAAACAGCTAGGGTTAAGGTAAGGATTAGGGATGAAAGCACATTGGAGAAGGAGATATTCTTGAATAACTTTTTTTCTGAAGGTCGTAGAGACTTGGAAAGTGGTTTCTATTGAACTAATGTGGGTCCTGCGGATCGATTGGTGCCATCCCCGAGCTCCTACGACCTTCGGAAGGGGTCGAAGTAGCAAATGGCCGAAAAGCCGAGGAGATATTCTTGAATAACTTTTTTTGTGAAGGTCGTAGAGAGTGGGAGAGGGCATTTGTTTCTGGCAAGTGGGGTATTGCGCATCGATTGGTACCATTTTCGAGCTTCTACGACCTTCGGAAGGGGTCGAACGCCCAAATCCCCAAAAGTGGGCGGGGCTAGTTCGGAATTTCTGATTTCTGGTGGAATTTCTGTGGATCTTACCTGCATTCTTACCTTTCAGGCTGAATGAAGAGGGGCCTGATGTGTGTCCAGACCACTGCATCTCCTTGGCCCCCCATGATTGGGCCCCCAGAAGAGATGATTGGGCCCCCAGAAGAGCTCCTGTGCCCCATACACCGCACGGCCCAAGGAGATGCTTCACTCTCATTCTTCCAAGCGACTGATTTTGGATTTCTCCAAGATTTGTCTAATGAGCTGTTTGATCTGTGGGGCACTTGTCTTGTGTGTGAGTTCACCTTGGTCATGGTTTTTCCTGAATTTAGGGTTTTGAATTTGATGTGATAAAATGACATTTCTGAGGAGAATTCTCTCTTGGGATGGTAAATATCCTGTAATTTTGAGTTTTGGTGTCTTCTATGCCGAGATATTTGAGAGAAACGGGATTGTAATTAGGCCGCCTCATTAGCATAGCCTGCTGAGGAGATATTCTTGAATAACTTTTGTTGTGAAGGTCGTAGAGACTTGGAAAGGGCGTCTGTCTGTACTAAATGGGGTACTGCGGATCGATTGGTACCATCGCCGAGCTTCTAGGACCTTGGGAAGGGGTCGAACGAGCGAATCTGAAAAGTGGGCGGGGTTAGGTTTAGGCAAGGGGTGGTGTGGTTAGGGTAAGGGTCTAAGGAACCTGACTAGGCATAGAATCGAAGTCCAGAACCTCTGAATAAGAAAGTCGCTAAAACAGCTAGGGTTAAGGTAAGGATTAGGGATGAAAGCACATTGGAGAAGGAGATATTCTTGAATAACTTTTTTTCTGAAGGTCGTAGAGACTTGGAAAGTGGTTTCTATTGAACTAATGTGGGTCCTGCGGATCGATTGGTGCCATCCCCGAGCTCCTACGACCTT
>NW_026519023.1:0-121000 GCF_947347685.1 Pleuronectes platessa
TGTGCGCCCCAAAGATTTTGCGCCCCACAGGATGTGCAAGCACAGTTTTTGTATTAGTTTGATTTAAATATTTTTTTTTGTAAAAATGTTTTAATATTATTTTTATTCATGTGCGCAGCAGGTTGTGCGCTCACAGAATTTGCGCCCCACAGGATGTGCAAGGACAGTTTTTTTATTAATTTGATTTAAATATATTTTTTTGTAAAAATGTTTTAATATTATTTTTATTCATGTGCGCAGCAGTATGTGCGCAGCAGGATGTGCGCCCCACAGAATTTGCGCCCCACAGGATGTGCAAGCACAGTTTTTTTATTAACTTAATTTAAAAAAAAAAACTTATAAATTTGTTTTAATATTATTTTTATTAATGTGCGCAGCTGGATGTGCGCCCCACAGAATTTGCGCACCACAGGATGTGCAAGCACAGTTTTTTTATTAATTTGATTTAAATATTTTTTTTTTGTAAAAATGTTTTAATATTATTTTTATTTATGTGCGCAGCAGGATGTGCGCTGCAGGATGTGCGCCCCACAGGATGTGCAAGCACAGTTTTTTTATTAATTTAATTTAAATATTTTTTTTGTAAAAATGTTTTAATATTATTTTTATTTATGTGCGCAGCAGGATGTGCGGCAGGATGTGCGCCCCACAGAATTTGCGCCCCACAGGATGTGCAAGAACAGTTTTTTTATTAATTTGATTAAAAAAAAAAAAAATTGTAAATTTGTTTTAATATTATTATTATTAATGTGCGCAGCTGGATGTGCGCCGCAGGATGTGCGCCCCACAGAATTTGCGCCCCACAGGATGTGCAAGCACAGTTTTTTTATTAATTTGATTTAAATTTTTTTTTTTGTAAAAATGTTTTAATATTATTTTTATTTATGTGCGCAGCAGGATGTGCGCTGCAGGATGTGCGCCCCACATAATTTGCGCCCCACAGGATGTGCAAGCACAGTTATTTGTGCAGGCACCACTAGGCAGTGCATTGCATGGCGCAACGCGCAAAAAAATTGCGATAACGTTGCCAAAAACGTACAATGGGAACACTGAAAATCAATGTTTTTAGACCCTTTTTTCGTCACTAAAACTGCTCTCAAATCCCCAAAACGGAGGTCCTCAGACATGATTTTTAGATATTTGAGGTGGTGAGATTGTTTCCTTCGCAGACATGTCACTCTCAAATCTCTCGGACCTGTGCTTATATCCGCATAGAAAAATCGAGGAATTATTTCCGGATCCTTCTCCCATTGGAGCCCCATTTTAATTCTGAAGATTTTTCTGAAAAGATTAAAACTGAAAAATAAAACGTAAATCGCTCCCACGGCCCCATTTCTCAGCTGTCTTGAATAAAAAATATATCTGTTTGTAGTGTAAACTCTTGTGATTCTCAAAATGTTATAATTTTCCAGATAGGACTTATAGTTTTTGAGTAACAAGTATTTGTTTGATGACGGTGCTAGAGTGTGAAAATAAATCTGCTCTATTGAATTCAATGTACTTTTTCGGAGGAGATTTATGAAATGAGAAGTACGTTTCTAAACTGCTCGTATGGCCCTCATTTTTTTACTTTAATCAGTAATTTAGATATGTCCTTTTTCGTCCAAGCCTTGTGATTCTCACGGTGTTTTCATTTCACGGATAGGAGTTATAGATTTTCAATTAGAACATTTTGTTCGGGACCTTCTCCTCAGGTCTGATGTCTGCCTCTCTCACGACACACCTGCTGTATTCAGGGAGTCACTCACGCAGAGGGAGGGGCCAAAGGGGACAGTCAGATCTATTTTTAGACTTCACAGGTGGTAATCAGCACTGCAGGTAGTTTATTCAGTAGAGAAGAGGGACAGTAACACAGAGGTGGAGGTTTCAAGTCCAAGTGTGGGTAAGACACAAACATTACATTTTTTTCTTTGTCTTTCACGGGGGAACTGTTGAATTCTTTAAATAATCAACTGTCAATGATATCTAAAGTCAATGTGATTGAATTAGTGGGTCTGCCGCTGACTCAGTGATCCACTGGTTGTGAATTCAAAACCAACAGATGCCAAAAATTACTTTCGAACAAATATATGAATATATCCGGTTGTAGTGTCAAGCCTTGTGATTCTCAAAATGTTTTCATTTTTCAGATAGGACTTATAGTTTTTGAGTAACAAGTATTTGTTTGATGACAGCGTTAGAGTGTGAAAAAAATGTATCTTCAATTAAAACTAATGATGGGAAAAGGAGGAGATTTATGAAATGAGAACTACGTCACTAAACTGCTCGCATGGCCTCATTTTTTGGCTCTAAACAATGATATAGATGTTGGGCCAGAGCCCAGCGGATGGCCACTAGACACAGGTCAGAGGTTAACACAAAGACAATCTAAACAAAGGCCTGTATAAATCAAGGCCTTGTGGAATATTCCTATCCACCTGTGAGTACTTTTTCCTGGCAGTTTCGAGAAACCCTAGCAGGTTTCAAGGCCCTCGCAGGAACACGGGCGCCCTGCTGGGTCTGAAGAGCCCAAGGGGGGGGCCACCAAACACTGGAGCCGAGGGTGAACAAAGAGTTGTTAAACTTTTGGAGGGAAACCATTCTCAAGCAGGCCCAAGAATCTCCCCCTGGTGGTGGAAAATGTTCTGGGAATGCCTTGGAACCCCCGCTGAGTTCCAAGCCCCGCCCACTCAGATCGATTCCTGACAAATCAATTGGCCGATGTCCTATGACCAGCTCCTCAAGGAGGAGGACCTCGCAGGTAGAATAAAACCACTGAGACATCAAATAATCGCTGCCATTTTACCCTGCTCTGAAGACGTCAACAGACCCCTCCGGGTCTTCAGATGATTTAATTGCTAAAGGGGGCAACCTTAACTTTTAGTTTATCAGCCCATTCCCAATTCCCTGAAGATAGAGCTGACCTTTCCAGTTAGTTGATCCGGAGGTAATTTTAGGGAGCAATTACTGACGTTTGTTTTATATCCATTTTCTTTTATTTCTTTATTCAGTCGACGTTTTGTTTTGATAGGACTTTTTGTTATTTTAACTTGAAAGAGATCGCCACAGGAAGTCCACTCGCAGGCCGAGATCATAGACTTTCTTTTTCACGATCCCCACAACTGCGCCACAGCTGATCATCCCTGCAGAAGAGACGAGGCCGAATTCCGTCCCAAGAGCAAGAGAAGTTCGCTCTTTTCGGCCCAGCGCTAACCTCCTTTGTAAACACGAGACCCACCGGAGCCCGCTTAAGAGGCCAGGACTTCACTCATCTGCTTTCCAGGAATTCGCAGTTCGTGCAGGCATCCTGAGGTTAACAACGAGATTCACTGGACTTCTGGAAAATCCGCGCGCCACGCGCAAGCAACACCGCGAAGGTCACAGTAAGAGGCTTTATTGTCTGGGCAGAGACTAGTTTAAATACTTAGCGTGTCATGTTATTTGAGTGTGTTTGTTTGTAGATCGCTGATCTGTTTTTAGCCGTGTAACGCGCGGCGAACTGGAGACGTCACATCCGGTTCCTTTGTCTACTATGTTCTGAGAAGCGCGCGTAACAAGTCGGCACTTCCTTTTTTACGTGTTACCGTCAGAGATATTGTGCGGAGATTTACATCTGTTAAAAGACAAATCTCACGTAACTGGACTGCCCGCTTCGCCGGAAGTTTGTCTCTGACGATGGTTTGAGAGCTTTCCTGATCTCTCTCTATCTCTCCCTCTCTTTTCTCCTAAACCTGTTTTTACACACGTCCCGACCTACACTTACATATTATATATATTATATAATACATCTCGACGCCATTCGGCTCCAGAACCGGGAGATAAGAAATCTCTTTGTCTAAAGATCCCCCTTTGTTAAGGTCAGTGACCGGCAGCCATTTTGCTTTTCGCAACGTGGCTTCACTTAGGAAACCTCCATCTTGTACGTAACATCTTGATCACGGCCAGACTACGTCACCACATGATCTTGTCATTACGCCATAGCCACTCCCCTTTCTCTTTCTCAGACACACACACACACACACATAGAGACACACACAGACAGACAGACACACACGATCACACACACACACACACACCAGTAGATACTCAGTATTACATGTGTGACAATTGTGATAAGTGCTGCTGCTGCTGTTGCCATCTTTGAAATATTGGAGTTTGTTAAATGAAGAATCATTGAAATAACATTAACTTTATTTCCCCTTTTTAATAAATACTTTTGTAATTAAAGTATTTGTATTTCTGTGATTATTTGTACATGTGTATGTGAATACAGCTGGATTACTATAGCCTGTGCTCGAACTTAAAACCCTTCATTGTTTATTATATAATCATTAATATTAAATATTGAGATTATTAATTTAACTTTTATCACTTGAGACTGATAACTATAGTTTGACTAGTTGGTCCCTGTAACCAGGGTGGTGCCCCGCTACGATAAGCAATGATTACAGATTGTATTATTCTTAATTGATAATTTTATTGTTTTCATTAATTATTTAACCATTATTAATGGATAACCGTATCATTTCTAATTAATTATTTTACTATTCTTAATTAATAGCTTTATAATTTTTTAAAATTTTTTAATAAATAATTCCTATTTTAATAATCATTTCTCATGATTATTAATAATTAGCCAACGTCAAATCTACTACTACAATTGCACAACATAGATATGTCCTTGTTCGTCCAAGCCTTGTGATTGTCACGGTGTTTTCATTTCACGGACAGGAGTTATAGATTTTGAATTAAAGCATTTTGTTTGGGACCTTCTCCTGAGGTCTGATGTCTCCCTCTCATTCTCGCACACCTGCGGTAATTAGTGAGTTACACACGCTGAGGAGGGGGGCCAAATGGGGAAAGGGGAGAGTGAGATCTTTAAATAAACTACTGCACCTGAATTAATCAACACTATAGGTGGTGCAGTCAATAGAGCAGAGGGACAGTGACCCAGAGGTTGTCTGTTCAAGACCCCCTGTGTGGGTGGGACTTAAACAGATTTTTTTTCTTTGTCTTTCAGGGGGGAACTGTTGAACTACAATGTGATTGGCTCTACATCAGATTCCTGTATTAGTGTGTATGAAGTGACAATGATAGCCCCACCTGGAGGTCGGTGTGAAAATTAAGTTTAATCAATCGTCCCCAAAATCCTGTCACATAATCAGAGCCCTGACCTGAAGAGATCTATGAGTGTGTATGCAGTGTTAGTGATAGCGCCACCTACTGATCAAGTCCGTTGCTCTCTCTTTTATACCAGCCAGTTTCTCTCTCTCTCTCTCTCTCTCTCTCTCTCGGTCTGTCTATCTCTCTCTTAAAGCAACCTGTCTGTGTCTCTCTCTCTCTCTTTCTCTTTTATACCAGCCATTCTCTCTCTCTCTCTCTCTCTCTCTCTCTCTCTCTCTCTCTCTCTCTCTCTCTCTCTCTCTCTCTCTCTCTCTCTCTCTCTCTCTCTCTCTCTCTCTCTCTCTGGGTCTCTCTCTCTCTGGGTCTATCTTTATCTGTCTCTGTCTCTCTCTCTCAAATTGACACTGTCTGTCTCTCTTCCCCCTAAAAAAAAAATATTTAGTCTGGAACCGGCAAATTCTAGGCACTAGGGATGCACCGATATGGAAATTCTTGGCCGATACCGATATTTAAAATAACAATCTGGCCGATAGCCGATACCGATATTTGTTTATTTTCTTTTTGTTGTTATTCATTCACCCTTTTGTGCCAGAAAAATAATTAAATCATTATTTAGAAAGCACTATTTAAAAAAATTTCAGCCCTTCATCACTCTTATCTTTTAATGAGCACAGATTGAATCAAATTTATGAAACAATCTTTGATTTAACTAAACTTTATTTAACAGAGACATATTATGCCCATTTTACCGCAAGTTGAAATGGTTCCTTGGGATCTTAATGAAATGTATGTAACATATTTTGGTCAAAATACCACAAGGATAATTTAAAACAGCACCTTTTTACCCTGTCTAAAACAGCCCTGTTAAAGTATCATTATAGAGAACGCTCTTCTCATTGATTTACGGTAGCAGTATTGCCCGTTTATTAGATGTGTTACGGCTTCTGTGTGTATGACGTATGTTGTCAATTCCCTTGTTACCTGTGCATGAGATGGATGAATAGAGCCGATGCACATGAGAATAAAGTACTTAAACAGACGCTACGCTCATACTTTTTACACCAAGTTACACTGCGTGAGTCAAGATAACTTAACAAGCCCTCCTCAGTTTTACCTGTTTTGAGTGTCGGGCAGAAATCACATCGTGTCAACACCCACCGTGGCCCTTCGCGATGCTTGTTTTAATTAAACAGTCGGATTCCCCTGGTCCGCACCAGTTCTCAGTCAGCTGCTAGGCGCCAGCCGGAGGGTTCCTCCAGCGGTCGCTGAGGTGATCCGCGAGAAGGGCCCGTCCAGAGTGGCCGCCGCTGACCGCGTACCCGGTCCCCTCCAACGGCCCGCCTTCCGCGCCGGCGATGGACACCGCCCCGCGGTACAAGAGAAAGAAAGCCCCCCCCACCAGTGACGCCGTGAGGTGCCACCGGATGAGGACCTCCCGATGCCGCACACTGAGCCTCCGGCGGCGCGGAGAGGAGGGCGACGGAGGGACTGCTCCCCCAGCCGCGGCACGTGCCCAGCGGTTTTACCACAAATATGAACATCGGCCAATGATATCGGTGAAAGTCAAGTTTATTACCGATAAGCCGATATCAGTAAACGAGGCCAATATCAGCCGCTACCGATGTTCGGCCGATAAATCGGTGCATCCCTACTAGGCACCCATTTGAAATTTCTCGGAAGGAGGAATTTTCTTGTTTGATTTAAATATTTTTTTTTTGTAAAAATGTTTTAATATTATTTTTATTTATGTGCGCAGCAGGATGTGCGCTGCAGGATGTGCGCCCCAAATAATTTGCGCCCCACAGGATGTGCAAGGACAGTTTTTTTATTAATTTGATTTAAATATTTTTTTTTGTAAAAATGTTTTAATATTATTTTTATTTATGTGCGCAGCAGGATGTGCGCTGCAGGATGTGCGCCCCACATAATTTGCGCCCCACAGGATGTGCAAGCACAGTTTTTTTATTAATTTGATTTAAATATTTTTTTTTTGTAAAAATGTTTTAATATTATTTTTATTTATGTGCGCAGCAGGATGTGCGCTGCAGGATGTGCGCCCCACATAATTTGCGCCCCACAGGATGTGCAAGCACAGTTATTTGTGCAGGCACCACTAGGCAGTGCATTGCATGGCGCAACGCGCAAAAAAATTGCGATAACGTTGCCAAAAACGTACAATGGGAACACTGAAAATCAATGTTTTTAGACCGTTTTTTTTGTCACTAAAACTGCTCTCAAATCCCCAAACGGAGGTCCTCAGACATGATTTTTATATATTTGAGGTGGTGAGATTGTTTCTTTCGCAGACATGTCACTCTCAAATCTCTCGGACCTGTGCTTATATCCGCATCGAAAAATCGAGGAATTATTTCCGGATCGATCTCTCATTGGAGCCCCATGTTAATTCTGAAGATTTTTCTGAAAAGATTAAAACTGAAAAATAAAACGTAAATCGCTCCCACGGCCCCATTTCTCAGCTCTCATGAATAAAAAATATATCTGGTTGCAGTGTAAACTATTGTGATTCTCAAAACGTTTTCATTTTCCAGGACTTATAGTTTTTGAGTAGGAAGTATTTGTTTGATGACGGTGGTAGAGTGTGAAAAAATGTCTCTCTCATTAAAACTAATGAAAATCTTAGGAGGAGAATTTATGAAATGAGAAGTACGTTTCTAAACTGCTCGTACAGCCTCATTTTTTGGCTCTAATCAATAATATAGATATGTACTCGTTCATCCAAGCCTTGTGTTTCTAACGGTGTTTTAATTTCTCAGATAGGAGTTTCAGATTTTCAATTAGAGCATTTTGTTCGGGACCTTCTCCTCAGGTCTGATGTCTGCCTCTCTCACGACAAACCTGCTGTAATCAGGGAGTCACACACGCAGAGGGAGGGGGGCCAAAAGGGACACTGAGATCTATTTTTAGACTGCACAGGTGGTAATCAGCACTGCAGGTAGTTCAGTCTGTAGAGCAGAGGGACAATAACACAGAGGTGGAGATTTCAAGTCTCAGTGTGGGTAAGACACAAACATTGAATTTTTTTCTTTGTCTTTCAAGGGGGAACTGTTGAATTCTTTAAATAATCAACTGTCAATGATATCTAAAGTCAATGTGATTGGATTAGTGGGTTGAGCCGCTGACTCAGTGATCCACTGGTTGTGAGTATAAACCATCAGAAGCCAAAAATTACTTTTGAACAAATATATTAATATATCTGGTTGTAGTGTCAAGCCTTGTGGTTCTCAAAATGTGTTCATTTTCCAGATAGGACTTATCGTTTTTGAGTAACAAGTATTTGTTTGATGACTGATGATAGCAAAAGGAGGAGATTTATGAAATGAGAACTACGTTTCTAAACTGCTTGCATGGCTTCATTGTTTGGCTCTAAATAATGATATAGATATGTACTTATCCGTCCAAGTGTTGTGGTTCTCAGGGTGTTTTCATTTCACGGATAGGAGTTATAGATTTTCAATTAGAGCATTTTGTTTGGGACCTTCTCCTCAGGTCCAATCTGTCACTCTGTGTCACAGGTGCGTCGTTAGTGAAGTCACACACGCTGAGGAGGGGGGCCAGAGGGGGAAAGGAGACAGTGAGATCTATTTACAAACTTCTTCAAAGGTGTTAATCAACACAGGTGGTTCAGTGGGTAGAGCATAGGGGCAGTGACCCAGAGGTGACGATATCAAGTCCAGGTGAGGGCAGGTCTAACATTGTTTTTCAGAAGGGGACTATTGAACTCTTTAAATATACAACCCTCAATGATTTGAACTACGATGTGATTGGCTCTTCATCCGATTCCGGTTTTAGTGTGAATGAAGTGATAGGGATAGCGCCACCTAGTGGTCTGTGTGAAAATGAAGTTTTAGCAATCGACCCCAAAATTCTGTCACATGATCTGAGTCAACACCTGATGAAGTCAAGACTATTACTGCATACACACTAATAGTGATAGCGCCACCTAGTGGTCAAGGTGAAAATTAAGTTTTAGCAATCTGCCACAAATTGGACACACTTCATCAGATTCCTGACCTAAAGAGACCTATGAGTGTGTATGCAGTCCAATTTTCAATTAGAGCATTTTGTTCGTGACCTTCTCCTCAGGTCTGATGTCTGCCTCTCTCACGACAAACCTGCTGTAATCAGGGAGTCACACACGCAGAGGGAGGGGGGCCAAAAGGGACACTGAGATCTATTTTTAGACTGCACAGGTGGTAATCAGCACTGCAGGTAGTTCAGTCTGTAGAGCAGAGGGACAATAACACAGAGGTGGAGATTTCAAGTCTCAGTGTGGGTAAGACACAAACATTGAATTTTTTTCTTTGTCTTTCAAGGGGGAACTGTTGAATTCTTTAAATAATCAACTGTCAATGATATCTAAAGTCAATGTGATTGGATTAGTGGGTTGAGCCGCTGACTCAGTGATCCACTGGTTGTGAGTCTAAACCATCAGAAGCCAAAAATTACTTTTGGACAAATATATTAATATATCTGGTTGTAGTGTCAAGCCTTGTGGTTCTCAAAATGTGTTCATTTTCCAGATAGGACTTATCGTTTTTGAGTAACAAGTATTTGTTTGATGACTGATGATAGCAAAAGGAGGAGATTTATGAAATGAGAACTACGTTTCTAAACTGCTTGCATGGCTTCATTGTTTGGCTCTAAATAATGATATAGATATGTACTTATCCGTCCAAGTGTTGTGGTTCTCAGGGTGTTTTCATTTCACGGATAGGAGTTATAGATTTTCAATTGGAGCATTTTGTTTGGGACCTTCTCCTCAGGTCCAATCTGTCACTCTGTGTCACAGGTGCGTCGTTAGTGAAGTCACACACGCTGAGGAGGGGGGCCAGAGGGGGAAAGGAGACAGTGAGATCTATTTACAAACTTCTTCAAAGGTGTTAATCAACACAGGTGGTTCAGTGGGTAGAGCATAGGGGCAGTGACCCAGAGGTGACGATATCAAGTCCAGGTGAGGGCAGGTCTAACATTGTTTTTCAGAAGGGGACTATTGAACTCTTTAAATATACAACCCTCAATGATTTGAACTACGATGTGATTGGCTCTTCATCCGATTCCGGTTTTAGTGTGAATGAAGTGATAGGGATAGCGCCACCTAGTGGTCTGTGTGAAAATGAAGTTTTAGCAATCGACCCCAAAATTCTGTCACATGATCTGAGTCAACACCTGATGAAGTCAAGACTATTACTGCATACACACTAATAGTGATAGCGCCACCTAGTGGTCAAGGTGAAAATTAAGTTTTAGCAATCTGCCACAAATTGGACACACTTCATCAGATTCCTGACCTAAAGAGACCTATGAGTGTGTATGCAGTCCAATTTTCAATTAGAGCATTTTGTTCGTGACCTTCTCCTCAGGTCTGATGTCTGCCTCTCTCACGACAAACCTGCTGTAATCAGGGAGTCACACACGCAGAGGGAGGGGGGCCAAAAGGGACACTGAGATCTATTTTTAGACTGCACAGGTGGTAATCAGCACTGCAGGTAGTTCAGTCTGTAGAGCAGAGGGACAATAACACAGAGGTGGAGATTTCAAGTCTCAGTGTGGGTAAGACACAAACATTGAATTTTTTTCTTTGTCTTTCAAGGGGGAACTGTTGAATTCTTTAAATAATCAACTGTCAATGATATCTAAAGTCAATGTGATTGGATTAGTGGGTTGAGCCGCTGACTCAGTGATCCACTGGTTGTGAGTCTAAACCATCAGAAGCCAAAAATTACTTTTGGACAAATATATTAATATATCTGGTTGTAGTGTCAAGCCTTGTGGTTCTCAAAATGTGTTCATTTTCCAGATAGGACTTATCGTTTTTGAGTAACAAGTATTTGTTTGATGACTGATGATAGCAAAAGGAGGAGATTTATGAAATGAGAACTACGTTTCTAAACTGCTTGCATGGCTTCATTGTTTGGCTCTAAATAATGATATAGATATGTACTTATCCGTCCAAGTGTTGTGGTTCTCAGGGTGTTTTCATTTCACGGATAGGAGTTATAGATTTTCAATTGGAGCATTTTGTTTGGGACCTTCTCCTCAGGTCCAATCTGTCACTCTGTGTCACAGGTGCGTCGTTAGTGAAGTCACACACGCTGAGGAGGGGGGCCAGAGGGGGAAAGGAGACAGTGAGATCTATTTACAAACTTCTTCAAAGGTGTTAATCAACACAGGTGGTTCAGTGGGTAGAGCATAGGGGCAGTGACCCAGAGGTGACGATATCAAGTCCAGGTGAGGGCAGGTCTAACATTGTTTTTCAGAAGGGGACTATTGAACTCTTTAAATATACAACCCTCAATGATTTGAACTACGATGTGATTGGCTCTTCATCCGATTCCTGTTTTAGTGTGAATGAAGTGATAGGGATAGCGTCACCTAGTGGTCTGTGTGAAAATGAAGTTTTAGCAATCGACCCCAAAATTCTGTCACATGATCTGAGTCAACACCTGATGAAGTCAAGACTATTACTGCATACACACTAATAGTGATAGCGCCACCTAGTGGTCAAGGTGAAAATTAAGTTTTAGCAATCTGCCACAAATTGGACACACTTCATCAGATTCCTGACCTGAAGAGACCTATGAGTGTGTATGCAGTCCAATTTTCAATTAGAGCATTTTGTTCGGGACCTTCTCCTCAGGTCTGATGTCTGCCTCTCTCATGACAGACCTGCTGTAATCAGTGACTCACACACGCAGAGGGAGGGGGGCCAAAAGGGACAGTGAGATCTATTTTTAGACTTCACAGGTGGTAATCATCACTGCAGGTAGTTTATTCAGTAGAGAAGAGGGACAGTAACACAGAGGTGGAGGTTTCAAGTCTCAGTGTGGGTAAGACACAAACATTGAATTTTTTCGTTGCCTTTCAGGGGGGAACTGTTGAATTCTTTAAATAATCAACTGTCAATGATATCTAAAGTCAATGCGATTGGATTAGTGGGTCTGCCGCTGACTCAGTGATCCGCTGGTTGTGAGTTCAAAACCAATAGAGGCCAAAAATTACTTCTGAATAAATATATTAATATATATATGTACTTGTTCGTCCAAGCCGTGTGTTTCTCACGGTGTTTTCATTTCATGGACTGGCATTATAGATTTTGAATTAGAGCATTTTGTTCCGGACCGTCTCCTCAGGTCCTCTGTGTCACAGGTGCGTCGTTAGTGAAGATACACACGCTGAGGAGGGGGGCCAGAGGGGGAGATGGGGACAGGAAGATGTTTATAGTAGCCATTTCAAAGATGTTGCTCTACATCATAGGTAGGCTAGTGGTCACAGAAGAGGGTTAGTAAGTCAGAGGTTGAGGGTTCAAGTCCCACTGATGGCAGAATTTTAAGATTTGTCATTTTCTGTGTCTTTCAGAAGGGGAACTTTAAACTCTTTGAATATACAATTGTCATTGATGTTTAAGGTCAATTCAATTGGATCAGTGGGTTGAGCTGCTGACTCAATGATCCACTGGTTGTGAGTTCAAAACCAATAGCAACCAAAAATTGCTTTTGAACAAATATATTAATGTGTATGCAGTGATAGTGATAGCGCCACCTAGTGGTCGGTGGGGAAATTAAGTTTGAGCAATCGGACCCAAATCGCACACACCTCATCAGATTCCAGACCTGAACAGATATATTCGTGTGTATTTATTGATAGTGATAGCGACATCTAGGGGTTGGTCTGAAAATGAAGTTTGAGCAATTGGCCCCAAATTGGACACACCTCATCAGATGCCAGACCTGAACAGATATATTAGGGTGTATTCATTGATAGGGATAGCGCCACCTAGTGGTCAGGGTGAAAATTAAGTTTTTACGAATCAACCCCAAAATTCTGTCACATGATCAGAGTCAACATCTGATCAAGGCAAGACTATGGCTGCATACACACTAATAGTGATAGTGCCACCTAGTGGTCAGTTTGAAAATGAACTATGAACAATCGACCCCAAAATTCTGTCAAATGATCAGAGCCCTGACCTGAAGAGACCTATGAGTGTATGCAGTGTTAGTGATAGTGCCCCCTACTGATCAAGTCGCTCTCTCTTTCTTAAACCAGTCGCTCTCTCTCTCTTTCTCTCTGGGTCTCTCTCTGAAACTGGTACATTTTCTCTCTCTCTCTCTTGGTCTGTCGCTCTCTCTTAAAGCAGCCACTCTGTCTCTCTTCCCCAAAAAAACAAAAGTCTCTTTTCGACCCGGACGCAGAAGGCACCCATTCGAAATTTCTCGGCAGGAGGAATTTTCTAGTTATTTTTACTTCTTCCGCCTAAAAGTTTGGGACGCTTCTCCTCCTACAAAGTTTGTCGCACATTCACGAGACCCACAAATAAACCTGCGGAATTACGTAGAATCGTGTGCTATTATTCAAATTTTCAATTCGTCCACCGGTTCGCACAAAAATCGCGATAATGTGGCCGAAAAGTACAATGGGGGTCAAGCTCTCTCTACCAAAAGAGCGAGAGGCTGAAAATCAGCGTTTTTAGACCCTTTTTTCGTCACTAAAACTGCTCTCAAATCCCCAAAACGGAGGTCCTCAGACATGATTTTTAGATATTTGAGGTGGTGAGATTGTTTCCTTCGCAGACATGTCACTCTCAAATCTCTCGGACCTGTGCTTATATCCGCATAGAAAAATCGAGGAATTATTTCCGGATCCTTCTCCCATTGGAGCCCCATTTTAATTCTGAAGATTTTTCTGAAAAGATTAAAACTGAAAAATAAAACGTAAATCGCTCCCACGGCCCCATTTCTCAGCTGTCTTGAATAAAAAATATATCTGTTTGTAGTGTAAACTCTTGTGATTCTCAAAATGTTATAATTTTCCAGATAGGACTTATAGTTTTTGAGTAACAAGTATTTGTTTGATGACGGTGCTAGAGTGTGAAAATAAATCTGCTCTATTGAATTCAATGTACTTTTTCGGAGGAGATTTATGAAATGAGAAGTACGTTTCTAAACTGCTCGTATGGCCCTCATTTTTTTACTTTAATCAGTAATTTAGATATGTCCTTTTTCGTCCAAGCCTTGTGATTCTCACGGTGTTTTCATTTCACGGATAGGAGTTATAGATTTTCAATTAGAACATTTTGTTCGGGACCTTCTCCTCAGGTCTGATGTCTGCCTCTCTCCACGACACACCTGCTGTATTCAGGGAGTCACTCACGCAGAGGGAGGGGCCAAAGGGGACAGTCAGATCTATTTTTAGACTTCACAGGTGGTAATCAGCACTGCAGGTAGTTTATTCAGTAGAGAAGAGGGACAGTAACACAGAGGTGGAGGTTTCAAGTCCAAGTGTGGGTAAGACACAAACATTACATTTTTTTCTTTGTCTTTCACGGGGGAACTGTTGAATTCTTTAAATAATCAACTGTCAATGATATCTAAAGTCAATGTGATTGAATTAGTGGGTCTGCCGCTGACTCAGTGATCCACTGGTTGTGAATTCAAAACCAACAGATGCCAAAAATTACTTTCGAACAAATATATGAATATATCCGGTTGTAGTGTCAAGCCTTGTGATTCTCAAAATGTTTTCATTTTTCAGATAGGACTTATAGTTTTTGAGTAACAAGTATTTGTTTGATGACAGCGTTAGAGTGTGAAAAAAATGTATCTTCAATTAAAACTAATGATGGGAAAAGGAGGAGATTTATGAAATGAGAACTAAGTCACTAAACTGCTCGCATGGCCTCATTTTTTGGCTCTAAACAATGATATAGATGTTGGGCCAGAGCCCAGCGGATGGCCACTAGACACAGGTCAGAGGTTAACACAAAGACAATCTAAACAAAGGCCTGTATAAATCAAGGCCTTGTGGAATATTCCTATCCACCTGTGAGTACTTTTTCCTGGCAGTTTCGAGAAACCCTAGCAGGTTTCAAGGCCCTCGCAGGAACACGGGCGCCCTGCTGGGTCTGAAGAGCCCAAGGGGGGGGCCACCAAACACTGGAGCCGAGGGTGAACAAAGAGTTGTTAAACTTTTGGAGGGAAACCATTCTCAAGCAGGCCCAAGAATCTCCCCCTGGTGGTGGAAAATATTCTGGGAATGCCTTGGAACCCCCGCTGAGTTCCAAGCCCCGCCCACTCAGATCGATTCCTGACAAATCAATTGGCCGATGTCCTATGACCAGCTCCTCAAGGAGGAGGACCTCGCAGGTAGAATAAAACCACTGAGACATCAAATAATCGCTGCCATTTTACCCTGCTCTGAAGACGTCAACAGACCCCTCCGGGTCTTCAGATGATTTAATTGCTAAAGGGGGCAACCTTAACTTTTAGTTTATCAGCCCATTCCCAATTCCCTGAAGATAGAGCTGACCTTTCCAGTTAGTTGATCCGGAGGTAATTTTAGGGAGCAATTACTGACGTTTGTTTTATATCCATTTTCTTTTATTTCTTTATTCAGTCGACGTTTTGTTTTGATAGGACTTTTTGTTATTTTAACTTGAAAGAGATCGCCACAGGAAGTCCACTCGCAGGCCGAGATCATAGACTTTCTTTTTCACGATCCCCACAACTGCGCCACAGCTGATCATCCCTGCAGAAGAGACGAGGCCGAATTCCGTCCCAAGAGCAAGAGAAGTTCGCTCTTTTCGGCCCAGCGCTAACCTCCTTTGTAAACACGAGACCCACCGGAGCCCGCTTAAGAGGCCAGGACTTCACTCATCTGCTTTCCAGGAATTCGCAGTTCGTGCAGCCATCCTGAGGTTAACAACGAGATTCACTGGACTTCTGGAAAATCCGCGCGCCACGCGCAAGCAACACCGCGAAGGTCACAGTAAGAGGCTTTATTGTCTGGGCAGAGACTAGTTTAAATACTTAGCGTGTCATGTTATTTGAGTGTGTTTGTTTGTAGATCGCTGATCTGTTTTTAGCCGTGTAACGCGCGGCGAACTGGAGACGTCACATCCGGTTCCTTTGTCTACTATGTTCTGAGAAGCGCGCGTAACAAGTCGGCACTTCCTTTTTTACGTGTTACCGTCAGAGATATTGTGCGGAGATTTACATCTGTTAAAAGACAAATCTCACGTAACTGGACTGCCCGCTTCGCCGGAAGTTTGTCTCTGACGATGGTTTGAGAGCTTTCCTGATCTCTCTCTATCTCTCCCTCTCTTTTCTCCTAAACCTGTTTTTACACACGTCCCGACCTACACTTACATATTATATATATTATATAATACATCTCGACGCCATTCGGCTCCAGAACCGGGAGATAAGAAATCTCTTTGTCTAAAGATCCCCCTTTGTTAAGGTCAGTGACCGGCAGCCATTTTGCTTTTCGCAACGTGGCTTCACTTAGGAAACCTCCATCTTGTACGTAACATCTTGATCACGGCCAGACTACGTCACCACATGATCTTGTCATTACGCCATAGCCACTCCCCTTTCTCTTTCTCAGACACACACACACACACACATAGAGACACACACAGACAGACAGACACACACGATCACACACACACACACACACACCAGTAGATACTCAGTATTACATGTGTGACAATTGTGATAAGTGCTGCTGCTGCTGTTGCCATCTTTGAAATATTGGAGTTTGTTAAATGAAGAATCATTGAAATAACATTAACTTTATTTCCCCTTTTTAATAAATACTTTTGTAATTAAAGTATTTGTATTTCTGTGATTATTTGTACATGTGTATGTGAATACAGCTGGATTACTATAGCCTGTGCTCGAACTTAAAACCCTTCATTGTTTATTATATAATCATTAATATTAAATATTGAGATTATTAATTTAACTTTTATCACTTGAGACTGATAACTATAGTTTGACTAGTTGGTCCCTGTAACCAGGGTGGTGCCCCGCTACGATAAGCAATGATTACAGATTGTATTATTCTTAATTGATAATTTTATTGTTTTCATTAATTATTTAACCATTATTAATGGATAACCGTATCATTTCTAATTAATTATTTTACTATTCTTAATTAATAGCTTTATAATTTTTTTAAATTTTTTAATAAATAATTCCTATTTTAATAATCATTTCTCATGATTATTAATAATTAGCCAACGTCAAATCTACTACTACAATTGCACAACATAGACATGTCCTTGTTCGTCCAAGCCTTGTGATTGTCACGGTGTTTTCATTTCACGGACAGGAGTTATAGATTTTGAATTAAAGCATTTTGTTTGGGACCTTCTCCTGAGGTCTGATGTCTCCCTCTCATTCTCGCACACCTGCGGTAATTAGTGAGTTACACACGCTGAGGAGGGGGGCCAAATGGGGAAAGGGGAGAGAGAGATCTTTAAATAAACTACTGCACCTGTGTTAATCAACACTATAGGTGGTGCAGTCAATAGAGCAGAGGGACAGTGACCCAGAGGTTGTCTGTTCAAGACCCCCTGTGTGGGTGGGACTTAAACAGATTTTTTTTCTTTGTCTTTCAGGGGGGAACTGTTGAACTACAATGTGATTGGCTCTACATCAGATTCCTGTATTAGTGTGTATGAAGTGACAATGATAGCCCCACCTGGAGGTCGGTGTGAAAATTAAGTTTAATCAATCGTCCCCAAAATCCTGTCACATAATCAGAGCCCTGACCTGAAGAGATCTATGAGTGTGTATGCAGTGTTAGTGATAGCGCCACCTACTGATCAAGTCCGTTGCTCTCTCTTTTATACCAGCCAGTTTCTCTCTCTCTCTCTCTCTCTCTCTCGGTCTGTCTATCTCTCTCTTAAAGCAACATGTCTGTGTCTCTCTCTCTCTCTTTCTCTTTTATACCAGCCATTCTCTCTATCTCTCTCTCTCTCTCTCTCTCTCTCTCTCTCTCTCTCTCTCTCTCTCTCTGGGTCTCTCTCTCTCTGGGTCTATCTTTATCTGTCTCTGTCTCTCTCTCTCAAATTGACACTGTCTGTCTCTCTTCCCCCTAAAAAAAAAATATTTAGTCTGGAACCGGCAAATTCTAGGCACTAGGGATGCACCGATATGGAAATTCTTGGCCGATACCGATATTTAAAATAACAATCTGGCCGATAGCCGATACCGATACCGATATTTGTTTATTTTCTTTTTGTTGTTATTCATTCACCCTTTTGTGCCAGAAAAATAATTAAATCATTATTTAGAGAGCACTATTTAAAAAAATTTCAGCCCTTCATCACTCTTATCTTTTAATGAGCACAGATTGAATCAAATTTATGAAACAATCTTTGATTTAACTAAACTTTATTTAACAGAGACATATTATGCCCATTTTACCGCAAGTTGAAATGGTTCCTTGGGATCTTAATGAAATGTCTGTAACATATTTTGGTCAAAATACCACAAGGATAATTTAAAACAGCACCTTTTTACCCTGTCTAAAACAGCCCTGTTAAAGTATCATTATAGAGAACGCTCTTCTCATTGATTTACGGTAGCAGTATTGCCCGTTTATTAGATGTGTTACGGCTTCTGTGTGTATGACGTATGTTGTCAATTCCCTTGTTACCTGTGCATGAGATGGATGAATAGAGCCGATGCACATGAGAATAAAGTACTTAAACAGACGCTACGCTCATACTTTTTACACCAAGTTACACTGCGTGAGTCAAGATAACTTAACAAGCCCTCCTCAGTTTTACCTGTTTTGAGTGTCGGGCAGAAATCACATCGCGTCAACACCCACCGTGGCCCTTCGCGATGCTTGTTTTAATTAAACAGTCGGATTCCCCTGGTCCGCACCAGTTCTCAGTCAGCTGCTAGGCGCCAGCCGGAGGGTTCCCCCAGCGGTCGCCGTAGCTGAGGTGATCCGCGAGAAGGGCCCGTCCAGAGTGGCCGCCGCTGACCGCGTACCCGGTCCCCTCCAACGGCCCGCCTTCCGCGCCGGCGATGGACACCGCCCCGCGGTACAAGAGAAAGAAAGCCCCCCCCACCAGTGACGCCGTGAGGTGCCACCGGATGAGGACCTCCCGATGCCGCACACTGAGCCTCCGGCGGCGCGGAGAGGAGGGCGACGGAGGGACTGCTCCCCCAGCCGCGGCACGTGCCCAGCGGTTTTACCACAAATATGAACATCGGCCAATGATATCGGTGAAAGTCAAGTTTATTACCGATAAGCCGATATCAGTAAACGAGGCGAATATCAGCCGCTACCGATGTTCGGCCGATAAATCGGTATCGAGGAATTTTCTAGTTTGATTTAAATATTTTTTTTTTTTAAAAATGTTTTAATTTTATTTTTATTCATGTGCGCAGCAGGTTGTGCGCTGCAGGATGTGCGCCCCACAGAATTTGCGCCCCACAGAATTTGCGCCCCACAGGATGTGCAAGCACAGTTTTTTTTATTAATTTGATTTAAATATTTTTTTTTGTAAAAATGTTTTAATATTATTTTTATTTATGTGCGCAGCAGGATGTGCGCTGCAGGATGTGCGCCCCACATAAGTTGCGCTCCACAGGATGTGCAAGGACAGTTTTTTTATTAATTTGATTTAAATATTTTTTTTTTGTAAAAATGTTTTAATATTATTTTTATTTATGTGCGCAGCAGGATGTGCGCCCCACAGAATTTGCGCCCCACAGGATGTGCAAGAACAGTTTTTTTATTAATTTGATTAAAATGTTTTTTTTGTAAAAATATTTTAATATTATTTTTATTTATGTGCGCAGCTGGATGTGCGCTGCAGGAGATTTGCACTGCAGGAGATGTGTGCCGCAGGAGATGTGCGCAGCAGGAGATGTGCGTCACAGGAGATGTGCACAGCAGGAGATGTGCGCCGCAGGATGTGTGCGCACAGTTTTTTTATTAATTTTATTTATGTGCATCGCATGTTGTGCAACGCAGGAGATTTGCGCAGCAGGAGTTGTGCACCGCAGGAGATGTGCGCCGCAGGAGATGTGTACGCAGGAGATATGCGCCACAGGAGATGAGTGCCGCAGGAGATGTGCGCCGCAGGATGTGTGCGCACAGTTTTTTTAGGAATTTGAGTTAATTATTATTATTTTTTGTAAATAAATGTTTAATTTATGTGCACCGCAGGGTGTGCGACGAGGGAGGGTCACTGCAGGAGATTTGCGCAGCAGGAAATGTGCGCCACTGGAGATGTGCACCGCAGGAGATATACATAGCAGGAGATGTGCACGCAGGAGATGTGCACCGCAGGAGATGTACAAAGCAGGAGATGTGCGCCGCAGGCGATATGCGCCACAGGAGATGTGCACCGCAGGAGATGTGCGCCGCAGGAGATCTGCACGCAGGAGATGTGCAACGCAGGAGATGTGCACAGCAGGAGATGTGCGCAGCAGGATGTGTGCACACAGTTTTTTTATTAATTTGATGTAATAATATTTTTTTGTAAATAAATGTTTCATTTATGTGCACCGCAGGGTGTGCGACGCAGGATGTGCGCCGCAAGAGATGTGCACCGCAGGAGATGTGCGCAGCAGGAGATGTGCACCGCAGGAGATGTGTGCCGCAGGAGATGTGCGCAGCAGGAGATGTGCGTCACAGGAGATGTGCAGAGCAGGAGATGTGCGCAGCAGGAGATGTGCAGAGCAGGAGATGTGCGCCGCAGGATGAGTGCGCACAGTTTTTTTATTAATTTGAGTTAATTCTTCTTATTTTTTTGTAAATAAATGTTTCATTTATGTGCACTGCAGGGTGCGCGCCGCAAGAGATGTGCACCGCAGGAGATGTGCGCAGCAGGAGATGTGTGCCGCAGGAGATGTGCACAGCAGGAGATGTGCACCACTTGAGATATGCACTGCAGGAGATGTGCACAGGAGACGTGCGCTGCAGGAGATGTACATAGCAGGAGATATGCGCCGCAGGCGATATGCGCAGCAGGAGATGTGCGCCACAGGAGATGTGCGCCGCAGGATGTGTGCGCACAGTTTTTTTATTAATTTGAGTTAATTATTATTTTTTTTTGTAAGTAAATGTTTCATTTATGTGCACCGCAGAGTGTGCGCCGCAAGAGATGTGCACCGCCGGAAATGTGCGCAGCAGGAGATGTGCACCGCAGGAGATGTGCGCAGCAGGAGATGTGTGCTGCAGGAGATGTGCTCAGCAGGAGATGTGCACCACTTGAGATGTGCGCTGCAGGAGATGTGCGCCGCAGGCGATATGCGCAGCAGGAGATGTGTGCCGCAGTTTTTTTATTAATTTGATTTAATTTTAATTTTTTTTGTAAATAACTGTTTTATTTATGTGCAACGGAGGGTTCGCAACGCAGGATGTGCGCCGCAAGAGATATGCACCGCAGGAGATGTGCGCAGCAGGAGATTTGCACTGCAGGAGATGTGTGCCGCAGGAGATGTGCGCAGCAGGAGATGTGCGTCACAGGAGATGTGCACAGCAGGAGATGTGCGCAGCAGGAGATGTGCGCCGCAGGATGTGTGCGCACAGTTTTTTTATTAATTTTATTTATGTGCATCGCATGTTCTGCAACGCAGGAGATGTGCGCAGCAGGAGATTTGCGCCGTAGGATGTGTGCGCACAGTTTTTTTATTAATTTGAGTTAATTATTATAATTTTTTTGTAAATAAATGTTTCATTTATGTGCAACGAAGGGTGTGCGCCGCAGGATGTGCGCCGCAAGAGATGTGCACCGCCAGAGATTTGCGCAGCAGGAGATGTGCACCGCAGGAGATGTGCGCCGCAGGAGATGTGTACGCAGAAGATATGCGCCGCAGGAGATGAGTGCCGCAGGAGATGTGCGCCGCAGGATGTGTGCGCACAGTTTTTTTAGGAATTTGAGTTAATTATTATTATTTTTTGTAAATAAATGTTTAATTTATGTGCACCGCAGGGTGTGCGACGAGGGAGGGTCACTGCAGGAGATTTGCGCAGCAGGAAATGTGCGCCACTGGAGATGTGCACCGCAGGAGATATACATAGCAGGAGATGTGCACGCAGGAGATGTGCACCACTGGAGATGTGCACCGCAGGAGATATACATAGCAGGAGATGTGCACGCAGGAGATGTGCACCGCAGGAGATGTACAAAGCAGGAGATGTGCGCCGCAGGCGATATGCGCCACAGGAGATGTGCACCGCAGGAGATGTGCGCCGCAGGAGATCTGCACGCAGGAGATGTGCAACGCAGGAGATGTGCACAGCAGGAGATGTGCGCAGCAGGATGTGTGCACACATTTTTTTATTAATTTGATGTAATAATATTTTTTTGTAAATAAATGTTTCATTTATGTGCACCGCAGGGTGTGCGCCGCAGGATGTGCGCCGCAAGAGATGTGCACCGCAGGAGATGTGCGCAGCAGGAGATGTGCACCGCAGGAGATGTGTGCCGCAGGAGATGTGCGCAGCAGGAGATGTGCGTCACAGGAGATGTGCAGAGCAGGAGATGTGCGCAGCAGGAGATGTGCAGAGCAGGAGATGTGCGCCGCAGGATGAGTGCGCACAGTTTTTTGATTAATTTGAGTTAATTCTTATTATTTTTTTGGAAATAAATGTTTCATTTATGTGCACTGCAGGGTGCGCGCCGCAAGAGATGTGCACCGCAGGAGATGTGCGCAGCAGGAGATGTGTGCCGCAGGAGATGTGCACAGGAGACGTGCGCTGCAGGAGATGTACATAGCAGGAGATATGCGCCGCAGGCGATATGCGCAGCAGGAGATGTGCGCCACAGGAGATGTGCGCCGCAGGATGTGTGCGCACAGTTTTTTTATTAATTTGATTTAATTATTATTTTTTTTGTAAATGACTGTTTTATTTATGTGCAACGGAGGGTTCGCAATGCAGGATGTGCGCCGCAAGAGATATGCACCGCAGGAGATGTGCGCAACAGGAGATGTGCGCCACAGGAGATGTGCGCAGCAGGAGATGTGCACCGCAGGAGATGTGCGCCGCAGGAGATGTGCACTGCAGGAGAAGTGCACGCAGGAGATTAGCACGCAGGAGATGTGCGCCGCAGGATGTGTGCGCACAGTTTTTTTATTAATTTGAGTTAATTATTATAATTTATTTGTAAATAAATGTTTCATTTATGTGCAACGAAGGGTGTGCGCCGCAGGATGTGCGCCGCAAGAGATATGCACAGCCGGAGATGTGCGCAGCAGGAGATGTGCACCGCAGGAGATGTGCGCAGCAGGAGATGTGCACCGCAGGAGATGTGTACGCAGGAGATATGCGCCGCAGGAGATGAGTGCCGCAGGAGATGTGCGCCGCAGGATGTGTGCGGAGATGTGCACCGCAGGAGATGTGCGCAGCAGGAGATATGCACCGCAGGAGATGTGCGCCGCAGGAGATGTGCACCGCAGGAGATGTGCGCAGCAGGAGATTGGCACGCAGGAGATGTGCGCCGCAGGATGTGTGCGCACAGTTTTTTTATTAATTTTATTTATGTGCACTGCATGTTCTGCAATGCAGGAGATGTGCGCAGCAGGAGATTTGTGCCACAGGATGTGTGCGCACAGTTTTTTTATTAGTTTGAGTTAATTATTATAATTTTATTGTAAATAAATTTTTCATTCATGTGCAACGAAGGGTGTGCGCCGCAAGAGATGTGCACCGCCGGAGATTAGCGCAGCAGGAGATGTGCACCGCAGGAGATGTGCGCCGCAGGAGATGTGTACGCAGGAGATGTGTACGCAGGACATATGCGCCGCAGGAGATGAGTGCCGCAGGAGATGTGCGCCGCAGGATGTGTGCGCACAGTTTTTTTAGGAATTTGAGTTAATTATTATTATTTTTTGTAGATAAATGTTTCATTTATGTGCACGGCAGGGTGTGCGACGAGGGAGGGTCACTGCAGGAGATTTGCGCAGCAGGAGATCTGCGCCACTGGAGATGTGCACGCAGGAGATGTGCGCCGCAGGAGATGTGCGCCGCAGGAGATGTACATAGCAGGAGATGTGCACGCAGGAGATGTGCGCCGCAGGAGATGTACAAAGCAGGAGATGTGCGCCGCAGGCGATATGCGCCACCGGAGATGTGCACCGCAGGAGATGTGCGCCGCAGGAGATCTGCACGCAGGAGATGTGCAACGCAGGAGATGTGCAGAGCAGGAGATGTGCGCAGCAGGATGTGTGCACACAGTTTTTTTATTAATTTGATGTAATAATATTTTTTTGTAAATAAATGTTTCATTTATGTGCACCGCAGGGTGTGCGCCGCAGGATGTGCACCGCAAGAGATGTGCACTGCAGGAGATGTGCGGAGCAGGAGATGTGCACAGCAGGAGATGTGTGCCGCAGAAGATGTGCGCAGCAGGAGATGTGCAGAGCAGGAGATGTGCAGAGCAGGAGATGTGCGCAGCAGGAGATGTGCAGAGCAGATGTGCGCTGCAGGATTAGTGCGCACAGTTTTTTTATTAATTTGAGTTAATTATTATTTTTTTTTGTAAGTAAATGTTTCATTTATGTGCACCGCAGGGTGTGCGCCACAAGAGATGTGCACCGCCGGAAATGTGCGCAGCAGGAGATGTGCACCGCAGGAGATGTGCGCAGCAGGAGATGTGTACCGCAGGAGATGTGCTCAGCAGGAGATGTGCACCACTTGAGATGTGCGCTGCAGGAGATGTGCGCCGCAGGCGATATGCGCAGCAGGAGATGTGTGCCGCAGTTTTTTTATTAATATGATTTAATTTTAATTTTTTTTGTAAATAACTGTTTTATTAATGTGCAACGCAGGGTGTGCGCCGCAGGATGTGCACCGCAAGAGATATGCACCGCCGGAGATGTGCACAGCAGGAGATGTGCACCGCAGGAGATGTGCGCCGCAGGAGATGTGCACCGCAAGAGATGTGCGCAGCAGGAGATGTGCACCGCAGGAGATGTGCGCCGCAGGAGATATGCACCGCCGGAGATGTGCGCAGCAGGAGATGTGCACCGCAGGAGATGTGCGCAGCAGGAGATGTGCACCGCAGGAGATGTGTACGCAGGAGATATGCGCCGCAGGAGATGAGTGCGCACAGTTTTTTTAGGAATTTGAGTTAATTATTATTATTTTTTGTAAATAAATGTTTAATTTATGTGCACCGCAGAGTGTGCGACGAGGGAGGGTCACTGCAGGAGATTTGCGCAGCAGGAAATGTGCGCCACTGGAGATGTGCACCGCAGGAGATATACATAGCAGGATATGTGCACGCAGGAGATGTGCACCGCAGGAGATGTACAAAGCAGGAGATGTGCGCCGCAGGCGATATGCGCCACAGGAGATGTGCACCGCAGGAGATGTGCGCCGCAGGAGATCTGCACGCAGGAGATGTGCAACGCAGGAGATGTGCACAGCAGGAGATGTGCGCAGCAGGATGTGTGCACACAGTTTTTTATTAATTTGATGTAATAATATTTTTTTGTAAATAAATGTTTCATTTATGTGCACCGCAGGGTGTGCGCCGCAGGATGTGCGCCGCAAGAGATGTGCACCGCAGGAGATGTGCGCAGCAGGAGATGTGCACCGCAGGAGATGTGTGCCGCAGGAGATGTGCGCAGCAGGAGATGTGCGTCACAGGAGATGTGCAGAGCAGGAGATGTGCGCAGCAGGAGATGTGCAGAGCAGGAGATGTGCGCCGCAGGATGAGTGCGCACAGTTTTTTTATTAATTTGAGTTAATTCTTATTATTTTTTTGGAAATAAAATATTTCGTTTATGTGCACTGCAGGGTGCGCGCCGCAAGAGATGTGCACCGCAGGAGATGTGCGCAGCAGGAGATGTGTGCCGCAGGAGATGTGCACAGCAGGAGATTTGCACCACTTGAGATATGCACTGCAGGAGATGTGCACAGGAGACGTGCGCTGCAGGAGATGTACATAGCAGGAGATATGCGCCGCAGGCGATATGCGCAGCAGGAGATGTGCGCCACAGGAGATGTGCGCCGCAGGATGTGTGCGCACAGTTTTTTTATTAATTTGAGTTAATTATTATTTTTTTTGTAAATGACTGTTTTATTTATGTGCAACGGAGGGTTCGCAACGCAGGATGTGCGCCGCAAGAGATATGCACCGCAGGAGATGTGCGCAACAGGAGATGTGCACCACAGGAGATGTGCGCAGCAGGAGATGTGCACCGCAGGAGATGTGCGCCGCAGGAGATGTGCACTGCAGGAGAAGTGCACACAGGAGATTAGCACGCAGGAGATGTGCGCCGCAGGATGTGTGCGCACAGTTTTTTTATTAATTTGAGTTAATTATTATAATTTATTTGTAAATAAATGTTTCATTTATGTGCAACGAAGGGTGTGCGCCGCAGGATGTGCGCCGCAAGAGATATGCACCGCCGGAGATGTGCGCAGCAGGAGATGTGCGCAGCAGGAGATGTGCACCGCAGGAGATGTGTACGCAGGAGATATGCGCCGCAGGAGATGAGTGCCGCAGGAGATGTGCGCCGCAGGATGTGTGCGGAGATGTGCACCGCAGGAGATGTGCGCAGCAGGAGATCTGCACCGCAGGAGATGTGCGCCGCAGGAGATGTGCACCGCAGGAGATGTGCGCAGCAGGAGATTGGCACGCAGGAGATGTGCGCCGCAGGATGTGTGCGCACAGTTTTTTTATTAATTTTATTTATGTGCACTGCATGTTCTGCAATGCAGGAGATGTGCGCAGCAGGAGATTTGCGTCACAGGATGTGTGCGCACAGTTTTTTTATTAATTTGAGTTAATTATTATAATTTTATTGTAAATAAATTTTTCATTCATGTGCAACGAAGGGTGTGCGCCGCAAGAGATGTGCACCGCCGGAGATTTGCGCAGCAGGAGATGTGCACCGCAGGAGATGTGCGCCGCAGGAGATGTGTACGCAGGAGATATGCGCCGCAGGAGATGAGTGCCGCAGGAGATGTGCGCCGCAGGATGTGTGCGCACAGTTTTTTTAGGAATTTGAGTTAATTATTATTATTTTTTGTAAATAAATGTTTCATTTATGTGCACGGCAGGGTGTGCGACGAGGGAGGGTCACTGCAGGAGATTTGCGCCGCAGGAGATCTGCACCGCAGGAGATGTGCGCCGCAGGAGATGTGCGCCGCAGGATGTGTGCGCACAGTTTTTTTATTAATTTTATTTATGTGCACCGCATGTTCTGCAATGCAAGAGATTTGCGCAGCAGGAGATTTGCGCCGCAGGATGTGTGCGCACAGTTTTTTTATTAATTTGAGTTAATTATTATAAATTTTTTGTAAAAAAATGTTTCATTTATGTGCAACGAAGGGTGTGCGCCACAGGATATGCACCGCCGGAGATGTGCGCCGCAAGAGATATGCACCGCAGGAGATGTGCGCAACAGGAGATGTGCACCACAGGAGATGTGCGCAGCAGGAGAAGTGCACGCAGGAGATTAGCACGCAGGAGATGTGCACCGCAGGAGATGTGCGCCGCAGGAGATGTGCACCGCAAGAGATGTGCGCAGCAGGAGATGTGCACCGCAGGAGATGTGCGCCGCAGGAGATGTGCACCGCAAGAGATGTGCGCAGCAAGAGATTGGCACGCAGGAGATGTGCGCCGCAGGATGTGTGCGCACAGTTTTTTTATTAATTTTATTTATGTGCACCGCATGTTCTGCAATGCAGGAGATTTGCGCAGCAGGAGATTTGCGCCGCAGGATGTGTGCGCACAGTTTTTTTATTAATTTGAGTTAATTATTATACATTTTTTGTAAAAAAATGTTTCATTTATGTGCAACGAAGGGTGTGCGCCACAGGATGTGTGCCGCAAGAGATGTGCACCGCCGGAGATGTGCGCAGCAGGAGATGTGCACCGCAGGAGATGTGCACCGCAGGAGATGTGAGCCTCAGGAGATGTGCACCGCAGGAGATGTGCGCCGCAGGATGTGCGCCGCAAGAGATATGCACCGCCGGAGATGTGCGCAGCAAGAGATGTGCACCGCAGGAGATGTACACCGCAGGAGATGTGCGCAGCATGAGATGTGCACCGCAGGAGATGTGTACGCAGGAGATATGCGCCGCAGGAGATGTGCGACGCAGGATGTGTGCAGAGATGTGCACCGCAGGAGATGTGCGCAGCAGGAGATGTGCACCGCAGGAGATGTGCGCCGCAGGAGATGTGCGCCGCAGGATGTGTGCGCACAGTTTTTTTATTAATTTTATTTATGTGCACCGCATGTTCTGCAATGCAGGAGATTTGCGCCGCAGGCGATATGCGCAGCAGGAGATGTGTGCCGCAGTTTTTTTATTAATTTGATTTTATTTTTTTATTGTTTTGTAAATAAATGTTTCATTTATGTGCAACGCAGGGTGTTTTCGCCGCAGGATGTGCGCCGCAAGAGATATGCACCGGCGGAGATGTGCGCAGCAGGAGATGTGCACCGCAGGAGATGTGTACGCAGGAGATATGCGCCGCAGGAGATGAGTGCCGCAGGAGATGTGCGCCGCAGGCTGTGTGCGCACAGTTTTTTTAGGAATTTGAGTTAATTATTATTATTTTTTGTAAATAAATGTTTCATTTATGTGCACCGCAGGGTGTGCGACGAGGGAGGGTCACTGCAGGAGATTTGCGCAGCAGGAGATGTGCGCCACTGGAGATGTGCACCGCAGGAGATGTGCACACAGGAGATGTGCACGCAGGAGATGTGCGCCGCAGGAGATGTGCGCCGCAGGAGATGTGCGCCGCAGGAGATGTACATAGCAGGAGATGTGCACGCAGGACATGTGCGCCGCAGGAGATGTACAAAGCAGGAGATGTGCGCCGCAGGCGATATGCGCCACCGGAGATGTGCACCGCAGGAGATGTGCGCCGCAGGAGATCTGCACGCAGGAGATGTGCAACGCAGGAGATATGCACAGCAGGAGATGTGCGCAGCAGGATGTGTGCACACAGTTTTTTTATTAATTTGATGTAATAATATTTTTTTGTAAATAAATGTTTCATTTATGTGCACCGCAGGGTGTGCGCCGCAGGATGTGCGCCGCAAGAGATGTGCACCGCAGGAGATGTGCGCAGCAGGAGATGTGCACCGCAGGAGATGTGTGCCGCAGAAGATGTGCGCAGCAGGAGATGTGCGTCACAGGTGATGTGCAGAGCAGGAGATGTGCGCAGCAGGAGATGTGCAGAGCAGGACATGTGCATTGCAGGATTAGTGCGCACAGTTTTTTTATTAATTTGAGTTAATTATTATTTTTTTTGTAAGTAAATTGTTCATTTATGTGCACCGCAGGGTGTGCACCGCCGGAAATGTGCGCAGCAGGAGATGTGCACCGCAGGAGATGTGCGCAGCAGGAGATGTGTGCCGCAGGAGATGTGCTCAGCAGGAGATGTGCACCACTTGAGACGGCGCTGCAGGAGATGTGCGCCGCAGGCGATATGCGCAGCAGGAGATGTGTGCCGCAGTTTTTTTATTAATATGATTTAATTTTAATTTTTTTTGTAAATAACTGTTTTATTTATGTGCAATGCAGGGTTCGCAACGCAGTGTGCACAGCAGGAGATGTGCGCAGCAGGAGATGTGCACCGCAGGAGATGTGCACGCAGGAGATGTGCGCCGCAGGAGATGTGCTCCGCAGGAGATGTGCACCGCAGGAGAAGTGCACGCAGGAGATTAGCGCCGCAGGAGATGTGCGCCGCAGGATGTGTGCGCACAGTTTTTTTATTAATTTGAGTTAATTATTATAATTAATTTGTAAATAAATGTTTCATTTATGTGCAACGAAGGGTGTGCGCCGCAGGATGTGCACCGCAAGAGATATGCACCGCCGGAGATGTGCACAGCAGGAGATGTGCACCGCAGGAGATGTACACCGCAGGAGATGTGCGCAGCAGGAGATGTGCACCGCAGGAGATGTGTACGCAGGAGATATGCGCCGCAGGAGATGAGTGCCGCAGGAGATGTGCGCCGCAGGATGTGTGCGGAGATGTGCACCGCAGGAGATGTGCGCAGCAGGAGATGTGCACCGCAGGAGATGTGCGCCGCAGGAGATGTGCACCGCAAGAGATGTGCGCAGCAAGAGATTGGCAGGCAGGAGATGTGCGCCGCAGGATGTGTGCGCACAGTTTTTTTATTAATTTTATTTATGTGCACCGCATGTTCTGCAATGCAGGAGATGTGCGCAGCAGGAGATTTGCGCCGCAGGATGTGTGCGCACAGTTTTTTTATTAATTTGAGTTAATTATTATACATTTTTTGTAAATAAATGTTTCATTTATGTGCAACGAAGGGTGTGCGCCAAAGGATGTGTGCCGCAAGAGATGTGCACCGCCGGAGATGTGCGCAGCAGGAGATGTGCACCGCAGGAGATGTGCACCGCAGGAGATGTGAGCCTCAGGAGATGTGCACCGCAGGAGATGTGCGCCGCAGGATGTGCGCCGCAAGAGATATGCACCGCCGGAGATGTGCGCAGCAGGAGATGTGCACCGCAGGAGATGTACACCGCAGGAGATGTGCGCAGCATGAGATGTGCACCGCAGGAGATGTGCGCCGCAGGAGATCTGCACGCAGGAGATGTGCAACGCAGGAGATGTGCACAGCAGGAGATGTGCGCAGCAGGATGTGTGCACACAGTTTTTTTATTAATTTGATGTAATAATATTTTTTTGTAAATAAATGTTTCATTTATGTGCACCGCAGGGTGTGCGCCGCAGGATGTGCACCGCAAGAGATGTGCACTGCAGGAGATGTGCGGAGCAGGAGATGTGCACCGCAGGAGATGTGTGCCGCAGAAGATGTGCGCAGCAGGAGATGTAGAGAATAGGAGATGTGCAGAGCAGGAGATGTGCGCAGCAGGAGATGTGCAGAGCAGGAGATGTGCGCTGCAGGATTAGTGCGCACAGTTTTTTTATTAATTTGAGTTAATTATTATTTTTTTTTGTAAGTAAATGTTTCATTTATGTGCACCGCAGGGTGTGCGCCACAAGAGATGTAAACCGCCGGAAATGTGCGCAGCAGGAGATGTGCACCGCAGGAGATGTGCGCAGCAGGAGATGTGTACCGCAGGAGCTGTGCTCAGCAGGAGATGTGCACCACTTGAGATGTGCGCTGCAGGTGATGTGCGCCGCAGGCGATATGCGCAGCAGGAGATGTGTGCCGCAGTTTTTTTATTAATATGAGTTAATTTTAATTTTTTTTGTAAATAACTGTTTCATTTATGTGCAACGCAGGGTTCGCAACGCAGGATGTGCGCCGCAAGAGATATGCACTGCAGGAGATGTGCGCAACAGGAGATGTGCACCACAGGAGATGTGCGCAGCAGGAGATGTGCACCGCAGGAGATGTGCGCCGCAGGAGATGTGCACCGCAGGAGAAGTGCACGCAGGAGATTAGCACGCAGGAGATGCGCGCCGCAGGATGTGTGCGCACAGTTTTTTTATTAATTTGAGTTAATTATTATAATTTATTTGTAAATAAATGTTTCATTTATGTGCAACGAAGGGTGTGCGCCGCAGGATGTGCACCGCAAGAGATATGCACCGCCGGAGATGTGCACAGCAGGAGATGTGCACCGCAGGAGATGTACACCGCAGGAGATGTGCGCAGCAGGAGATGTGCACCGCAGGAGATGTGTACGCAGGAGATATGCGCCGCAGGAGATGAGTGCCGCAGGAGATGTGCGCCGCAGGATGTGTGCGGAGATGTGCACCGCAGGAGATGTGCGCAGCAGGAGATGTGCACCGCAGGAGATGTGCGCCGCAGGAGATGTGCACCGCAAGAGATGTGCGCAGCAAGAGATTGGCACGCAGGAGATGTGCGCCGCAGGATGTGTGCGCACAGTTTTTTTATTAATTTTATTTATGTGCACCGCATGTTCTGCAATGCAGGAGATGTGCGCAGCAGGAGATTTGCGCCGCAGGATGTGTGCGCACAGTTTTTTTATTAATTTGAGTTAATTATTATACATTTTTTGTAAATAAATGTTTCATTTATGTGCAACGAAGGGTGTGCGCCACAGGATGTGTGCCGCAAGAGATGTGCACCGCCGGAGATGTGCGCAGCAGGAGATGTGCACCGCAGGAGATGTGCACCGCAGGAGATGTGCGCCGCAGGATGTGCGCCGCAAGAGATATGCACCGCCGGAGATGTGCGCAGCAGGAGATGTGCACCGCAGGAGATGTACACCGCAGGAGATGTGCGCAGCATGAGATGTGCACCGCAGGAGATGTGTACGCAGGAGATATGCGCCGCAGGAGATGTGCGACGCAGGATGTGTGCGGAGATGTGCACCGCAGGAGATGTGCGCAGCAGGAGATGTGCACCGCAGGAGATGTGCGCCGCAGGAGATGTGCGCCGCAGGATGTGTGCGCACAGTTTTTTTATTAATTTTATTTATGTGCATCTTATGTTCTGCAATGCAGGAGATGTGCGCAGCAGGAGATTTGCGCCGCAGGATGTGTGCGCACAGTCTTTTTATTAATTTGAGTTAATTATTATAATTTTTTTGTAAATAAATGTTTCATTTATGTGCAACGCAGGGTGTGCGCCGCAGGATGTGCGCCGCAAGAGATGTGCACCGCAGGAGATGTGCGCAGCAGGAGATGTGCACTGCAGGAGATGTGCGCCGCAGGAGATGTGAGTCGCAGGAGATGTACATAGCAGGAGATGTGCGCCGCAGGCGATATGCGCAGCAGGAGATGTGTGCCGCAGTTTTTTTATTAATTTGATTTGATTTTTTTATTGTTTTGTAAATAAATGTTTCATTTATGTGCAACGCAGGGCGTTTTCGCCGCAGGATGTGCGCCGCAAGAGATATGCACCGGCGGAGATGTGCGCAGCAGGAGATGTGCACCGCAGGAGATGTGTACGCAGGAGATATGCGCCGCAGGAGATGAGTGCCGCAGGAGATGTGCGCCGCAGGCTGTGTGCGCACAGTTTTTTTAGGAATTTGAGTTAATTATTATTATTTTTTGTAAATAAATGTTTCATTTATGTGCACCGCAGGGTGTGCGACGAGGGAAGGTCACTGCAGGAGATTTGCGCAGCAGGAGATGTGCGCCACTGGAGATGTGCACCGCAGGAGATGTGCACGCAGGAGATGTGCACGCAGGAGATGTGCGCCGCAGGAGATGTGCGCCGCAGGAGATGTACATAGCAGGAGATGTGCACGCAGGACATGTGCGCCGCAGGAGATGTACAAAGCAGGAGATGTGCGCCGCAGGCGATATGCGCCACCGGAGATGTTCACCGCAGGAGATGTGCGCCGCAGGAGATCTGCACGCAGGAGATGTGCAACGCAGGAGATGTGCACAGCAGGAGATGTGCGCAGCAGGATGTGTTCACACAGTTTTTTTATTAATTTGATTTAATAATATTTTTTTGTAAATAAATGTTTCATTTATGTGCACCGCAGGGTGTGCGCCGCAGGATGTGCGCCGCAAGAGATGTGCACTGCAGGAGATGTGCGGAGCAGGAGATGTGCACCGCAGGAGATGTGTGCCGCAGAAGATGTGCGCTGCAGGATTAGTGCGCACAGTTTTTTTATTAATTTGAGTTAATTATTATTATTTTTTGTAAATAAATGTTTCATTTATGTGCACCGCAGGGTGTGCGACGAGGGAAGGTCACTGCAGGAGATTTGCGCAGCAGGAGATGTGCGCCACTGGAGATGTGCACCGCAGGAGATGTGCACGCAGGAGATGTGCACGCAGGAGATGTGCGCCGCAGGAGATATGCGCCGCAGGAGATGTACATAGCAGGAGATGTGCACGCAGGACATGTGCGCCGCAGGAGATGTACAAAGCAGGAGATGTGCGCCGCAGGCGATATGCGCCACCGGAGATGTTCACCGCAGGAGATGTGCGCCGCAGGAGATCTGCACGCAGGAGATGTGCAACGCAGGAGATGTGCACAGCAGGAGATGTGCGCAGCAGGATGTGTTCACACAGTTTTTTTATTAATTTGATGTAATAATATTTTTTTGTAAATAAATGTTTCATTTATGTGCACCGCAGGGTGTGCGCCGCAGGGTGTGCGCCACAAGAGATGTGCACCGCCGGAAATGTGCGCAGCAGGAGATGTGCACCGCAGGAGATGTGTGCAGCAGGAGATGTGTGCCGCAGGAGATGTGCTCAGCAGGAGATGTGCACCACTTGAGATGTGCGCTGCAGGAGATGTGCGCCGCAGGCGATATGCGCAGCAGGAGAAGTGTGCCGCAGTTTTTTTATTAATATGATTTAATTTTAATTTTTTTTGTAAATAACTGTTTTATTTATGTGCAACGCAGGGTTCGCAACGCAGGATGTGCGCCGCAAGAGATATGCACCGCAGGAGATGTGCGCAACAGGAGATGTGCACCACAGGAGATGTGCGCAGCAGGAGATGTGCACCGCAGGAGATGTGCTCCGCAGGAGATGTGCACCGCAGGAGAAGTGCGCAGCAGGAGATGTGCACCGCAGGAGATGTACACCGCAGGAGATGTGCGCAGCATGAGATGTGCACCGCAGGAGATGTGCGCCGCAGGAGATCTGCACGCAGGAGATGTGCAACGCAGGAGATGTGCACAGCAGGAGATGTGCGCAGCAGGATGTGTGCACACAGTTTTTTATTAATTTGATGTAATAATATTTTTTTGTAAATAAATGTTTCATTTATGTGCACCGCAGGGTGTGCGCCGCAGGATGTGCACCGCAAGAGATGTGCACCGCAGGAGATGTGTGCCGCAGAAGATGTGCGCAGCAGGAGATGTAGAGAATAGGAGATGTGCAGAGCAAGAGATGTGCGCAGCAGGAGATGTGCAGAGCAGGAGATGTGCGCTGCAGGATTAGTGCGCACAGTTTTTTTATTAATTTGAGTTAATTATTATTTTTTTTTGTAAGTAAATGTTTCATTTATGTGCACCGCAGGGTGTGCGCCACAAGAGATGTAAACCGCCGGAAATGTGCGCAGCAGGAGATGTGCACCGCAGGAGATGTGCGCAGCAGGAGATGTGTACCGCAGGAGCTGTGCTCAGCAGGAGATGTGCACCACTTGAGATGTGCGCTGCAGGTGATGTGCGCCGCAGGCGATATGCGCAGCAGGAGATGTGTGCCGCAGTTTTTTTATTAATATGAGTTAATTTTAATTTTTTTTGTAAATAACTGTTTTATTTATGTGCAACGCAGGGTTCGCAACGCAAGATGTGCGCCGCAAGAGATATGCACTGCAGGAGATGTGCGCAACAGGAGATGTGCACCACAGGAGATGTGCGCAGCAGGAGATGTGCACCGCAGGAGATGTGCGCCGCAGGAGATGTGCACCGCAGGAGAAGTGCACGCAGGAGATTAGCACGCAGGAGATGCGCGCCGCAGGATGTGTGCGCACAGTTTTTTTATTAATTTGAGTTAATTATTATAATTTATTTGTAAATAAATGTTTCATTTATGTGCAACGAAGGGTGTGCGCCGCAGGATGTGCACCGCAAGAGATATGCACCGCCGGAGATGTGCACAGCAGGAGATGTGCACCGCAGGAGATGTACACCGCAGGAGATGTGCGCAGCAGGAGATGTGCACCGCAGGAGATGTGTACGCAGGAGATGTGCGCCGCAGGAGATGTGCACCGCAAGAGATGTGCGCAGCAAGAGATTGGCACGCAGGAGATGTGCGCCGCAGGATGTGTGCGCACAGTTTTTTTATTAATTTTATTTATGTGCACCGCATGTTCTGCAATGCAGGAGATGTGCGCAGCAGGAGATTTGCGCCGCAGGATGTGTGCGCACAGTTTTTTTATTAATTTGAGTTAATTATTATACATATTTTGTAAATAAATGTTTCATTTATGTGCAACGAAGGGTGTGCGCCACAGGATGTGTGCCGCAAGAGATGTGCACCGCCGGAGATGTGCGCAGCAGGAGATGTGCACCGCAGGAGATGTGCACCGCAGGAGATGTGCGCCGCAGGATGTGCGCCGCAAGAGATATGCACCGCCGGAGATGTGCGCAGCAGGAGATGTGCACCGCAGGAGATGTACACCGCAGGAGATGTGCGCAGCATGAGATGTGCACCGCAGGAGATGTGTACGCAGGAGATATGCGCCGCAGGAGATGTGCGACGCAGGATGTGTGCGGAGATGTGCACCGCAGGAGATGTGCGCAGCAGGAGATGTGCACCGCAGGAGATGTGCGCCGCAGGAGATGTGCGCCGCAGGATGTGTGCGCACAGTTTTTTTATTAATTTTATTTATGTGCATCTTATGTTCTGCAATGCAGGAGATGTGCGCAGCAGGAGATTTGCGCCGCAGGATGTGTGCGCACAGTCTTTTTATTAATTTGAGTTAATTATTATAATTTTTTTGTAAATAAATGTTTCATTTATGTGCAACGCAGGGTGTGCGCCGCAGGATGTGCGCCGCAAGAGATGTGCACCGCAGGAGATGTGCGCAGCAGGAGATGTGCACTGCAGGAGATGTGCGCCGCAGGAGATGTGAGTCGCAGGAGATGTACATAGCAGGAGATGTGCGCCGCAGGCGATATGCGCAGCAGGAGATGTGTGCCGCAGTTTTTTTATTAATTTGATTTGATTTTTTTATTGTTTTGTAAATAAATGTTTCATTTATGTGCAACGCAGGGTGTTTTCGCCGCAGGATGTGCGCCGCAAGAGATATGCACCGGCGGAGATGTGCGCAGCAGGAGATGTGCACCGCAGGAGATGTGTACGCAGGAGATATGCGCCGCAGGAGATGAGTGCCGCAGGAGATGTGCGCCGCAGGCTGTGTGCGCACAGTTTTTTTAGGAATTTGAGTTAATTATTATTATTTTTTGTAAATAAATGTTTCATTTATGTGCACCGCAGGGTGTGCGACGAGGGAAGGTCACTGCAGGAGATTTGCGCAGCAGGAGATGTGCGCCACTGGAGATGTGCACCGCAGGAGATGTGCACGCAGGAGATGTGCACGCAGGAGATGTGCGCCGCAGGAGATGTGCGCCGCAGGAGATGTACATAGCAGGAGATGTGCACGCAGGACATGTGCGCCGCAGGAGATGTACAAAGCAGGAGATGTGCGCCGCAGGCGATATGCGCCACCGGAGATGTTCACCGCAGGAGATGTGCGCCGCAGGAGATCTGCACGCAGGAGATGTGCAACGCAGGAGATGTGCACAGCAGGAGATGTGCGCAGCAGGATGTGTGCACACAGTTTTTTTTATTAATTTGATGTAATAATATTTTTTTGTAAATAAATGTTTCATTTATGTGCACCGCAGGGTGTGCGCCGCAGGATGTGCGCCGCAAGAGATGTGCACCGCAGGAGATGTGCGCAGCAGGAGATGTGCACCACAGGAGATGTGTGCCGCAGAAGATGTGCGCAGCAGGAGATGTGCGTCACAGGAGATGTGCAGAGCAGGAGATGTGCGCAGCAGGAGATGTGCAGAGCAGGACATGTGCGTTGCAGGATTAGTGCGCACAGTTTTTTTATTAATTTGAGTTAATTATTATTTTTTTTGTAAGTAAATGTTTCATTTATGTGCACCGCAGGGTGTGCGCCGCAAGAGATGTGCACCGCAGGAGATGTGCGCAGCAGGAGATGTGTGCCGCAGGAGATGTGCTCAGCAGGAGATGTGCACCACTTGAGATGTGCGCTGCAGGAGATGTGCGCCGCAGGCGATATGCGCAGCAGGAGATGTGTGCCGCAGTTTTTTTATTAATATGATTTAATTTAAATTTTTTTTGTAGATAACTGTTTTATTTATGTGCAATGCAGGGTGATTTGCGCCGCAGGATGTGTGCGCACAGTTTTTTTATTAATTTGAGTTAATTATTATACATTTTTTGTAAATAAATGTTTCATTTATGTGCAACGAAGGGTGTGCGCCACAGGATGTGTGCCGCAAGAGATGTGCACCGCCGGAGATGTGCGCAGCAGGAGATGTGCACCGCAGGAGATGTGTGCCGCAGAAGATGTGCGCAGCAGGAGATGTGCAGAGCAGGAGATGTGCGCTGCAGGATTAGTGCGCACAGTTTTTTTATTAATTTGAGTTAATTATTATTTTTTTTGTAAGTAAATGTTTCATTTATGTGCACCGCAGGGTGTGCGCCACAAGAGATGTGCACCGCCGGAAATGTGCGCAGCAGGAGATGTGCACCGCAGGAGATGTGTGCAGCAGGAGATGTGTGCCGCAGGAGATGTGCTCAGCAGGAGATGTGCACCACTTGAGATGTGCGCTGCAGGAGATGTGCGCCGCAGGCGATATGCGCAGCAGGAGAAGTGTGCCGCAGTTTTTTTATTAATATGATTTAATTTTAATTTTTTTTGTAAATAACTGTTTTATTTATGTGCAACGCAGGGTTCGCAACGCAGGATGTGCGCCGCAAGAGATATGCACCGCAGGAGATGTGCGCAACAGGAGATGTGCACCACAGGAGATGTGCGCAGCAGGAGATGTGCACCGCAGGAGATGTGCTCCGCAGGAGATGTGCACCGCAGGAGAAGTGCACGCAGGAGATTAGCGCCGCAGGAGATGTGCGCCGCAGGATGTGTGCGCACAGTTTTCTTATTAATTTGAGTTAATTATTATAATTAATTTGTAAATAAATGTTTCATTTATGTGCAACGAAGGGTGTGCGCCGCAGGATGTGCACCGCAAGAGATATGCACCGCCTGAGATGTGCACAGCAGGAGATGTGCACCGCAGGAGATGTACACCGCAGGAGATGTGCGCAGCAGGAGATGTGCACCGCAGGAGATGTGCGCCGCAGGAGATGTGCACCGCAAGAGATGTGCGCAGCAAGAGATTGGCAGGCAGGAGATGTGCGCCGCAGGATGTGTGCGCACAGTTTTTTTATTAATTTTATTTATGTGCACCGCATGTTCTGCAATGCAGGAGATGTGCGCAGCAGGAGATTTGCGCCGCAGGATGTGTGCGCACAGTTTTTTTATTAATTTGAGTTAATTATTATAAATTTTTTGTAAATAAATGTTTCATTTATGTGCAACGAAGGGTGTGCGCCAAAGGATGTGTGCCGCAAGAGATGTGCACCGCCGGAGATGTGCGCAGCAGGAGATGTGCACCGCAGGAGATGTGCACCGCAGGAGATGTGAGCCTCAGGAGATGTGCACCGCAGGAGATGTGCGCCGCAGGATGTGCGCCGCAAGAGATATGCACCGCCGGAGATGTGCGCAGCAGGAGATGTGCACCGCAGGAGATGTACACCGCAGGAGATGTGCGCAGCATGAGATGTGCACCGCAGGAGATGTGCGCCGCAGGAGATCTGCACGCAGGAGATGTGCAACGCAGGAGATGTGCACAGCAGGAGATGTGCGCAGCAGGATGTGTGCACACAGTTTTTTTATTAATTTGATGTAATAATATTTTTTTGTAAATAAATGTTTCATTTATGTGCACCGCAGGGTGTGCGCCGCAGGATGTGCACCGCAAGAGATGTGCACTGCAGGAGATGTGCGGAGCAGGAGATGTGCACCGCAGGAGATGTGTGCCGCAGAAGATGTGCGCCGCAGGATGTGTGCGGAGATGTGCACCGCAGGAGATGTGCGCAGCAGGAGATGTGCACCGCAGGAGATGTGCGCAGCAGGAGATGTGCACCGCAGGAGATGTGCACCGCAGGAGATGTGAACCGCAGGAGATGTGCGCCGCAGGATGTGCGCCGCAAGAGATATGCACCGCCGGAGATGTGCGCAGCAGGAGATGTGCACCGCAGGAGATGTACACCGCAGGAGATGTGCGCAGCATGAGATGTGCACCGCAGGAGATGTGTACGCAGGAGATATGCGCCGCAGGAGATGTGCGACGCAGGATGTGTTCGGAGATGTGCACCGCAGGAGATGTGCGCAGCAGGAGATGTGCACCGCAGGAGATGTGCGCCGCAGGAGATGTGCGCCGCAGGATGTGTGCGCACAGTTTTTTTATTAATTTTATTTATGTGCATCTTATGTTCTGCAATGCAGGAGATGTGCGCAGCAGGAGATTTGCGCCGCAGGATGTGTGCGCACAGTCTTTTTATTAATTTGAGTTAATTATTATAATTTTTTTGTAAATAAATGTTTCATTTATGTGCAACGCAGGGTGTGCGCCGCAGGATGTGCGCCGCAAGAGATGTGCACCGCAGGAGATGTGCGCAGCAGGAGATGTGCACTGCAGGAGATGTGCGCCGCAGGAGATGTGCACCGCAGGAGATTTGCGCCGCAGGTAGTGTGCGCACAGTTTTTTTATTAATTTTATTTATGTGCACTGCATGTTCTGCAATGCAGGAGATGTGCGCAGCAGGAGATTTGCGCCACAGGATGTGTGCGCACAGTTTTTTTATTAATTTGAGTTAATTATTATAATTTTATTGTAAATAAATGTTTCATTCATGTGCAACGAAGGGTGTGCGCCGCAGGATGTGCGCCGCAAGAGATGTGCACCGCCGGAGATTTGCGCAGCAGGAGATGTTCACCGCAGGAGATGTGCGCCGCAGGAGATGTGTACGCAGGAGATATGCGCCGCAGGAGATGAGTGCCGCAGGAGATGTGCGCCGCAGGATGTGTGCGCACAGTTTTTTTAGGAATTTGAGTTAATTATTATTATTTTTTGTAAATAAATGTTTCATTTATGTGCACCGCAGGGTGTGCGACGAGGGAGGGTCACTGCAGGAGATTTGCGCAGCAGGAGATCTGCGCCACTGGAGATGTGCACCGCAGGAGATGTGCACGCAGGAGATGTGCACGCAGGAGATGTGCGCCGCAGGAGATGTGCGCCGCAGGAGATGTACATAGCAGGAGATGTGCACGCAGGAGATGTGCGCCGCAGGAGATGTACAAAGCAGGAGATGTGCGCCGCAGGCGATATGCGCCACCGGAGATGTGCACTGCAGGAGATATGCGCCGCAGGAGATCTGCACGCAGGAGATGTGCAACGCAGGAGATGTGCACAGCAGGAGATGTGCGCAGCAGGATGTGTGCACACAGTTTTTTTATTAATTTGATGTAATAATATTTTTTTGTAAATAAATGTTTCATTTATGTGCACCGCAGGGTGTGCGCCGCATGATGTGCGCCGCAAGAGATGTGCACCGCAGGAGATGTGCGCAGCAGGAGATGTGCACCGCAGGAGATGTGTGCCGCAGAAGATGTGCGCAGCAGGAGATGTGCATCACAGGAGAGGTGCAGAGCAGGAGATCTGCGCAGCAGGACATGTGCAGAGCAGGAGATGTGCATTGCAGGATTAGTGCGCACAGTTTTTTTATTAATTTGAGTTAATTATTATTTTTTTTTTGTAAATAAATGTTTCATTTATGTGCACCGCAGGGTGTGCGCCGCAAGAGATGTGCACCGCCGGAAATGTGCGCAGCAGGAGATGTGCACCGCAGGAGATGTGCGCAGCAGGAGATGTGTGCCGCAGGAGATGTGCTCAGCAGGAGATGTGCACCACTTGAGATGTGCGCTGCAGGAGATGTGCGCCGCAGGCGATATGCGCAGTAGGAGATGTGTGCCGCAGTGTTTTTATTAATATGATTTCATTTTAATTTTTTTTGTAAATAACTGTTTTATTTATGTGCAACGCAGGGTTCGCAACGCAGGATGTGCGCCGCAAGAGATATGCACCGCAGGAGATGTGCGCAACAGGAGATGTGCACCACAGGAGATGTGCGCAGCAGGAGATGTGCACCGCAGGAGATGTGCGCCGCAGGAGATGTGCACCGCAGGAGAAGTGCACGCAGGAGATTAGCACGCAGGAGATGTGCGCCGCAGGATGTGTGCATACAGTTTTTTTATTAATTTGAGTTAATTATTATAATTTATTTGTAAATAAATGTTTCATTTATGTGCAACGAAGGGTGTGCGCCGCAGGATGTGCACCGCAAGAGATATGCACCGCAGGAGATGTGCACAGCAGGAGATGTGCACCGCAGGAGATGTACACCGCAGGAGATGTGCGCAGCAGGAGATGTGCACCACTTGAGATGTGCGCTGCAGGAGATGTGCGCCGCAGGCGATATGCGAAGCAGGAGAAGTGTGCCGCAGTTTTTTTATTAATATGATTTAATTTTAATTTTTTTTGTAAATAACTGTTTTATTTATGTGCAACGCAGGGTTCGCAACGCAGGATGTGCGCCGCAAGAGATATGCACCGCAGGAGATGTGCACCGCAGGAGATGTACACCGCAGGAGATGTGCGCAGCAGGAGATGTGCACCGCAGGAGATGTGTACGCAGGAGATATGCACCGCAAGAGATGTGCGCAGCAAGAGATTGGCAGGCAGGAGATGTGCGCCGCAGGATGTGTGCGCACAGTTTTTTTATTAATTTTATTTATGTGCACCGCATGTTCTGCAATGCAGGAGATGTGCGCAGCAGGAGATTTGCGCCGCAGGATGTGTGCGCACAGTTTTTTTATTAATTTGAGTTAATTATTATAAATTTTTTGTAAATAAATGTTTCATTTATGTGCAACGAAGGGTGTGCGCCAAAGGATGTGTGCCGCAAGAGATGTGCACCGCCGGAGATGTGCGCAGCAGGAGATGTGCACCGCAGGAGATGTGCACCGCAGGAGATGTGAGCCTCAGGAGATGTGCACCACAGGAGATGTGCGCCGCAGGATGTGCGCCGCAAGAGATATGCACCGCCGGAGATGTGCGCAGCAGGAGATGTGCACCGCAGGAGATGTACACCGCAGGAGATGTGCGCAGCATGAGATGTGCACCGCAGGAGATGTGCGCCGCAGGAGATCTGCACGCAGGAGATGTGCAACGCAGGAGATGTGCACAGCAGGAGATGTGCGCAGCAGGATGTGTGCACACAGTTTTTTTATTAATTTGATGTAATAATATTTTTTTGTAAATAAATGTTTCATTTATGTGCACCGCAGGGTGTGCGCCGCAGGATGTGCACCGCAAGAGATGTGCACTGCAGGAGATGTGCGGAGCAGGAGATGTGCACCGCAGGAGATGTGTGCCGCAGAAGATGTGCGCAGCAGGAGATGTAGAGAATAGGAGATGTGCAGAGCAGGAGATGTGCGCAGCAGGAGATGTGCAGAGCAGGAGATGTGCGCTGCAGGATTAGTGCGCACAGTTTTTTTATTAATTTGAGTTAATTATTATTTTTTTTTGTAAGTAAATGTTTCATTTATGTGCACCGCAGGGTGTGCGCCACAAGAGATGTAAACCGCCGGAAATGTGCGCAGCAGGAGATGTGCACCGCAGGAGATGTGCGCAGCAGGAGATGTGTACCGCAGGAGCTGTGCTCAGCAGGAGATGTGCACCACTTGAGATGTGCGCTGCAGGTGATGTGCGCCGCAGGCGATATGCGCAGCAGGAGATGTGTGCCGCAGTTTTTTTATTAATATGAGTTAATTTTAATTTTTTTTGTAAATAACTGTTTTATTTATGTGCAACGCAGGGTTCGCAACGCAGGATGTGCGCCGCAAGAGATATGCACTGCAGGAGATGTGCGCAACAGGAGATGTGCACCACAGGAGATGTGCGCAGCAGGAGATGTGCACCGCAGGAGATGTGCGCCGCAGGAGATGTGCACCGCAGGAGAAGTGCACGCAGGAGATTAGCACGCAGGAGATGCGCGCCGCAGGATGTGTGCGCACAGTTTTTTTATTAATTTGAGTTAATTATTATAATTTATTTGTAAATAAATGTTTCATTTATGTGCAACGAAGGGTGTGCGCCGCAGGATGTGCACCGCAAGAGATATGCACCGCCGGAGATGTGCACAGCAGGAGATGTGCACCGCAGGAGATGTACACCGCAGGAGATGTGCGCAGCAGGAGATGTGCACCGCAGGAAATGTGTACGCAGGAGATATGCGCCGCAGGAGATGAGTGCCGCAGGAGATGTGCGCCGCAGGATGTGTGCGGAGATGTGCACCGCAGGAGATGTGCGCAGCAGGAGATGTGCACCGCAGGAGATGTGCGCCGCAGGAGATGTGCACCGCAAGAGATGTGCGCAGCAAGAGATTGGCACGCAGGAGATGTGCGCCGCAGGATGTGTGCGCACAGTTTTTTTATTAATTTTATTTATGTGCACCGCATGTTCTGCAATGCAGGAGATGTGCGCAGCAGGAGATTTGCGCCGCAGGATGTGTGCGCACAGTTTTTTTATTAATTTGAGTTAATTATTATAAATTTTTTGTAAATAAATGTTTCATTTATGTGCAACGAAGGGTGTGCGCCACAGGATGTGTGCCGCAAGAGATGTGCACCGCCGGAGATGTGCGCAGCAGGAGATGTGCACCGCAGGAGATGTGCACCGCAGGAGATGTGCGCCGCAAGAGATATGCACCGCCGGAGATGTGCGCAGCAGGAGATGTGCACCGCAGGAGATGTACACCGCAGGAGATGTGCGCAGCATGAGATGTGCACCGCAGGAGATGTGTACGCAGGAGATATGCGCCGCAGGAGATGTGCGACGCAGGATGTGTGCGGAGATGTGCACCGCAGGAGATGTGCGCAGCAGGAGATGTGCACCGCAGGAGATGTGCGCCGCAGGAGATGTGCGCCGCAGGATGTGTGCGCACAGTTTTTTTATTAATTTTATTTATGTGCATCTTATGTTCTGCAATGCAGGAGATGTGCGCAGCAGGAGATTTGCGCCGCAGGATGTGTGCGCACAGTCTTTTTATTAATTTGAGTTAATTATTATAATTTTTTTGTAAATAAATGTTTCATTTATGTGCAACGCAGGGTGTGCGCCGCAGGATGTGCGCCGCAAGAGATGTGCACCGCAGGAGATGTGCGCAGCAGGAGATGTGCACTGCAGGAGATGTGCGCCGCAGAAGATGTGAGTCGCAGGAGATGTACATAGCAGGAGATGTGCGCCGCAGGCGATATGCGCAGCAGGAGATGTGTGCCGCAGTTTTTTTATTAATTTGATTTGATTTTTTTATTGTTTTGTAAATAAATGTTTCATTTATGTGCAACGCAGGGTGTTTTCGCCGCAGGATGTGCGCCGCAAGAGATATGCACCGGCGGAGATGTGCGCAGCAGGAGATGTGCACCGCAGGAGATGTGTACGCAGGAGATATGCGCCGCAGGAGATGAGTGCCGCAGGAGATAAGCGCCGCAGGCTGTGTGTGCACAGTTTTTTTAGGAATTTGAGTTAATTATTATTATTTTTTGTAAATAAATGTTTCATTTATGTGCACCGCAGGGTGTGCGACGAGGGAAGGTCACTGCAGGAGATTTGCGCAGCAGGAGATGTGCGCCACTGGAGATGTGCACCGCAGGAGATGTGCACGCAGGAGATGTGCACGCAGGAGATGTGCGCCGCAGGAGATGTACATAGCAGGAGATGTGCACGCAGGACATGTGCGCCGCAGGAGATGTACAAAGCAGGAGATGTGCGCCGCAGGCGATATGCGCCACCGGAGATGTTCACCTTAGGAGATGTGCGCCGCAGGAGATCTGCACGCAGGAGATGTGCAACGCAGGAGATGTGCACAGCAGGAGATGTGCGCAGCAGGATGTGTGCACACAGTTTTTTTATTAATTTGATGTAATAATATTTTTTTGTAAATAAATGTTTCATTTATGTGCACCGCAGGGTGTGCGCCGCAGGATGTGCGCCGCAAGAGATGTGCACCGCAGGAGATGTGCGCAGCAGGAGATGTGCACCACAGGAGATTTGTGCCGCAGAAGATGTGCGCAGAAGGAGATGTGCGTCACAGGAGATGTGCAGAGCAGGAGATGTGCGCAGCAGGAGATATGCAGAGCAGGACATGTGCGTTGCAGGATTAGTGCGCACAGTTTTTTTATTAATTTGAGTTAATTATTATTTTTTTTTGTAAGTAAATGTTTCATTTATGTGCACCGCAGGGTGTGCGCCGCAAGAGATGTGCACCGCAGGAGATGTGCGCAGCAGGAGATGTGTGCCGCAGGAGATGTGCTCAGCAGGAGATGTGCACCACTTGAGATGTGCGCTGCAGGAGATGTGCGCCGCAGGCGATATGCGCAGCAGGAGATGTGTGCCGCAGTTTTTTTATTAATATGATTTAATTTTAATTTTTTTTGTAGATAACTGTTTTATTTATGTGCAATGCAGGGTTCGCAACGCAGGATGTGCGCCGCAAGAGATATGCACCGCAGGAGATGTGCGCAACAGGAGATGTGCACCACAGGAGATGTGCGCAGCAGGAGATGTGCACCGCAGGAGATGTGCGCCGCAGGAGATGTGCACCGCAGGAGATGTGCGCCGCAGGTAGTGTGCGCACAGTTTTTTTATTAATTTTATTTATGTGCACTGCATGTTCTGCAATGCAGGAGATGTGCGCAGCAGGAGATTTGCGCCACAGGATGTGTGCGCACAGTTTTTTTATTAATTTGAGTTAATTATTATAATTTTATTGTAAATAAATGTTTCATTCATGTGCAACGAAGGGTGTGCGCCGCAGGATGTGCGCCGCAAGAGATGTGCACCGCCGGAGATTTGCGCAGCAGGAGATGTTCACCGCAGGAGATGTGCGCCGCAGGAGATGTGTACGCAGGAGATATGCGCCGCAGGAGATGAGTGCCGCAGGAGATGTGCGCCGCAGGATGTGTGCGCACAGTTTTTTTAGGAATTTGAGTTAATTATTATTATTTTTTGTAAATAAATGTTTCATTTATGTGCACCGCAGGGTGTGCGACGAGGGAGGGTCACTGCAGGAGATTTGCGCAGCAGGAGATCTGCGCCACTGGAGATGTGCACCGCAGGAGATGTGCACGCAGGAGATGTGCACGCAGGAGATGTGCGCCGCAGGAGATGTGCGCCGCAAGAGATGTACATAGCAGGAGATGTGCACGCAGGAGATGTGCGCCGCAGGAGATGTACAAAGCAGGAGATGTGCGCCGCAGGCGATATGCGCCACCGGAGATGTGCACTGCAGGAGATATGCGCCGCAGGAGATCTGCACGCAGGAGATGTGCAACGCAGGAGATGTGCACAGCAGGAGATGTGCGCAGCAGGATGTGTGCACACAGTTTTTTTATTAATTTGATGTAATAATATTTTTTTGTAAATAAATGTTTCATTTATGTGCACCGCAGGGTGTGCGCCGCAGGATGTGCGCCGCAAGAGATGTGCACCGCAGGAGATGTGCGCAGCAGGAGATGTGCACCGCAGGAGATGTGTGCCGCAGAAGATGTGCGCAGCAGGAGATGTGCATCACAGGAGAGGTGCAGAGCAGGAGATCTGCGCAGCAGGACATGTGCAGAGCAGGAGATGTGCATTGCAGGATTAGTGCGCACAGTTTTTTTATTAATTTGAGTTAATTATTATTTTTTTTTTGTAAATAAATGTTTCATTTATGTGCACCGCAGGGTGTGCGCCGCAAGAGATGTGCACCGGCAGAAATGTGCGCAGCAGGAGATGTGCACCGCAGGAGATGTGCGCAGCAGGAGATGTGTGCCGCAGGAGATGTGCTCAGCAGGAGATGTGCACCACTTGAGATGTGCGCTGCAGGAGATGTGCGCCGCAGGCGATATGCGCAGTAGGAGATGTGTGCCGCAGTGTTTTTATTAATATGATTTCATTTTAATTTTTTTTGTAAATAACTGTTTTATTTATGTGCAACGCAGGGTTCGCAACGCAGGATGTGGGCCGCAAGAGATATGCACCGCAGGAGATGTGCGCAACAGGAGATGTGCACCACAGGAGATGTGCGCAGCAGGAGATGTGCACCGCAGGAGATGTGCGCCGCAGGAGATGTGCACCGCAGGAGAAGTGCACGCAGGAGATTAGCACGCAGGAGATGTGCTCCGCAGGATGTGTGCATACAGTTTTTTTATTAATTTGAGTTAATTATTATAATTTATTTGTAAATAAATGTTTCATTTATGTGCAACGAAGGGTGTGCGCCGCAGGATGTGCACCGCAAGAGATATGCACCGCCGGAGATGTGCACAGCAGGAGATGTGCACCGCAGGAGATGTACACCGCAGGAGATGTGCGCAGCAGGAGATGTGCACCACTTGAGATGTGCGCTGCAGGAGATGTGCGCCGCAGGCGATATGCGAAGCAGGAGAAGTGTGCCGCAGTTTTTTTATTAATATGATTTAATTTTAATTTTTTTTGTAAATAACTGTTTTATTTATGTGCAACGCAGGGTTCGCAACGCAGGATGTGCGCCGCAAGAGATATGCACCGCAGGAGATGTGCGCAACAGGAGATGTACACCGCAGGAGATGTGCGCAGCAGGAGATGTGCACCGCAGGAGATGTGTACGCAGGAGATATGCGCCGCAGGAGATGAGTGCCGCAGGAGATGTGCGCCGCAGGATGTGTGCGGAGATGTGCACCGCAGGAGATGTGCGCAGCCGGAGATGTGCACCGCAGGAGATGTGCGCCGCAGGAGATGTGCACCGCAAGAGATGTGCGCAGCAAGAGATTGGCAGGCAGGAGATGTGCGCCGCAGGATGTGTGCGCACAGTTTTTTTATTAATTTTATTTATGTGCACCGCATGTTCTGCAATGCAGGAGATGTGCGCAGCAGGAGATTTGCGCCGCAGGATGTGTGCGCACAGTTTTTTTATTAATTTGAGTTAATTATTATAAATTTTTTGTAAATAAATGTTTCATTTATGTGCAACGAAGGGTGTGCGCCAAAGGATGTGTGCCGCAAGAGATGTGCACCGCCGGAGATGTGCGCAGCAGGAGATGTGCACCGCAGGAGATGTGCACCGCAGGAGATGTGAGCCTCAGGAGATGTGCACCGCAGGAGATGTGCGCCGCAGGATGTGCGCCGCAAGAGATATGCACCGCCGGAGATGTGCGCAGCAGGAGATGTGCACCGCAGGAGATGTACACCGCAGGAGATGTGCGCAGCATGAGATGTGCACCGCAGGAGATGTGCGCCGCAGGAGATCTGCACGCAGGAGATGTGCAATGCAGGAGATGTGCACAGCAGGAGATGTGCGCAGCAGGATGTGTGCACACAGTTTTTTTATTAATTTGATGTAATAATATTTTTTTGTAAATAAATGTTTCATTTATGTGCACCGCAGGGTGTGCGCCGCAGGATGTGCACCGCAAGAGATGTGCACTGCAGGAGATGTGCGGAGCAGGAGATGTGTGCCGCAGAAGATGTGCGCAGCAGGAGATGTGCAGAGCAGGAGATGTGCAGAGCAGGAGATGTGCGCAGCAGGAGATGTGCAGAGCAGGAGATGTGCGCTGCAGGATTAGTGCGCACAGTTTTTTTATTAATTTGAGTTAATTATTATTTTTTTTGTAAGTAAATGTTTCATTTATGTGCACAGCAGGGTGTGCGCCACAAGAGATGTAAACCGCCGGAAATGTGCGCAGCAGGAGATGTGCACCGCAGGAGATGTGCGCAGCAGGAGATGTGTACCGCAGGAGCTGTGCTCAGCAGGAGATGTGCAACACTTGAGATGTGCGCTGCAGGAGATGTGCGCCGCAGGCGATATGCGCAGCAGGAGATGTGTGCCGCAGTTTTTTTATTAATATGAGTTAATTTTAATTTTTTTTGTAAATAACTGTTTTATTTATGTGCAACGCAGGGTTCGCAACGCAGGATGTGCGCCGCAAGAGATATGCACTGCAGGAGATGTGCGCAACAGGAGATGTGCACCACAGGAGATGTGCGCAGCAGGAGATGTGCACCGCAGGAGATGTGCGCCGCAGGAGATGTGCACCGCAGGAGAAGTGCACGCAGGAGATTAGCACGCAGGAGATGTGCGCCGCAGGATGTGTGCGCACAGTTTTTTTATTAATTTGAGTTAATTATTATAATTTATTTGTAAATAAATGTTTCATTTATGTGCAACGAAGGGTGTGCGCCGCAGGATGTGCACCGCAAGAGATATGCACCGCCGGAGATGTGCACAGCAGGAGATTTGCACCGCAGGAGATGTACACCGCAGGAGATGTGCGCAGCAGGAGATGTGCACCGCAGGAGATTTGCGCCGCAGGAGATGTGCACCGCAAGAGATGTGCGCAGCAAGAGATTGGCACGCAGGAGATGTGCGCCGCAGGTTGTGTGCGCACAGTTTTTTTATTAATTTTATTTATGTGCACCGCATGTTCTGCAATGCAGGAGATGTGCTCCAGTTTTTTTATTAATTTGAGTTAATTATTATAAATTTTTTGTAAATAAATGTTTCATTTATGTGCAACGAAGGGTGTGCGCCACAGGATGTGTGCCGCAAGAGATGTGCACCGCCGGAGATGTGCGCAGCAGGAGATGTGCACCGCAGGAGATGTGCACCGCAGGAGATGTGCACCGCAGGAGATGTGCGCCGCAGGATGTGCGCCGCAAGAGATATGCACCGCCGGAGATGTGCGCAGCAGGAGATGTGCACCGCAGGAGATGTACACCGCAGGAGATGTGCGCAGCATGAGATGTGCACCGCAGGAGATGTGTACGCAGGAGATATGCGCCGCAGGAGATGTGCGACGCAGGATGTGTGCGGAGATGTGCACCGCAGGAGATGTGCGCAGCAGGAGATGTGCACCGCAGGAGATGTGCGCCGCAGGAGATGTGCGCCGCAGGGCGTGTGCGCACAGTTTTTTTATTAATTTTATTTATGTGCATCTTATGTTCTGCAATGCAGGAGATGTGCGCAGCAGGAGATTTGCGCCGCAGGATGTGTGCGCACAGTCTTTTTATTAATTTGAGTTAATTATTATAATTTTTTTGTAAATAAATGTTTCATTTATGTGCAACGCAGGGTGTGCGCCGCAGGATGTGCGCCGCAAGAGATGTGCACCGCAGGAGATGTGCGCAGCAGGAGATGTGCACTGCAGGAGATGTGCGCCGCAGGAGATGTGAGTCGCAGGAGATGTACATAGCAGGAGATGTGCGCCGCAGGCGATATGCGCAGCAGGAGATGTGTGCCGCAGTTTTTTTATTAATTTGATTTGATTTTTTTATTGTTTTGTAAATAAATGTTTCATTTATTTGCAACGCAGGGTGTTTTCGCCGCAGGATGTGCGCCGCAAGAGATATGCACTGGCGGAGATGTGCGCAGCAGGAGATGTGCACCGCAGGAGATGTGTACGCAGGAGATATGCGCCGCAGGAGATGAGTGCCGCAGGAGATGTGCGCCGCAGGCTGTGTGCGCACAGTTTTTTTAGGAATTTGACTTAATTATTATTATTTTTTGTAAATAAATGTTTCATTTATGTGCACCGCAGGGTGTGCGACGAGGGAGGGTCACTGCAGGAGATTTGCGCAGCAGGAGATGTGCGCCACTGGAGATGTGCACCGCAGGAGATGTGCGCAGCAGGAGATGTGCACCGCAGGAGATGTGTGCCGCAGAAGATGTGCGCAGCAGGAGATGTGCATCACAGGAGAGGTGCAGAGCAGGAGATCTGCGCAGCAGGAGATGTGCAGAGCAGGAGATGTGCATTGCAGGATTAGTGCGCACAGTTTTTTTATTAATTTGAGTTAATTATTATTTTTTTTTTGTAAGTAAATGTTTCATTTATGTGCACCGCAGGGTGTGTGCCGCAGGAGATGTGCTCAGCAGGAGATGTGCACCACTTGAGATGTGCGCTGCAGGAGATGTGCGCCGCAGGCGATATGCGCAGTAGGAGATGTGTGCCGCAGTGTTTTTATTAATATGATTTCTTTTTAATTTTTTTTGTAAATAACTGTTTTATTTATGTGCAACGCAGGGTTCGCAACGCAGGATGTGCGCCGCAAGAGATATGCACCGCAGGAGATGTGCGCAACAGGAGATGTGCACCACAGGAGATGTGCGCAGCAGGAGATGTGCACCGCAGGAGATGTGCGCCGCAGGATGTGTGCATACAGTTTTTTTATTAATTTGAGTTAATTATTATAATTTATTTGTAAATAAATGTTTCATTTATGTGCAACGAAGGGTGTGCGCCGCAGGATGTGCGCCGCCGCCGGAGATGTGCGCGGCAGGAGATTTGCACCGCAGGAGATGTACACCGCAGGAGATGTGCGCAGCAGGAGATGTGCACTGCAGGAGATGTGCGCCGCAGGAGATGTGAGTCGCAGGAGATGTACATAGCAGGAGATGTGCGCCGCAGGCGATATGCGCAGCAGGAGATGTGTGCCGCAGTTTTTTTATTAATTTGATTTTATTTTTTTATTTTTTTGTAAATAAATGTTTCATTTATGTGCAACGCAGGAGGTGCGCCACAAGAGATATGCACCGGCGGAGATGTGCGCAGCAGGAGATGTGCACCGCAGGAGATGTGTACGCAGGAGATATGCGCCGCAAGAGATGTGCGCCGCAGGATGTGTGCGCACAGTTTTTTTAGGAATTTGAGTTAATTATTATTATTTTTTGTAAATAAATGTTTCATTTATGTGCACCGCAGGGTGTGCGACGAGGGAGGGTCACTGCAGGAGATTTGCGCAGCAGGAGATGTGCGCCACTGGAGATGTGCGCCGCAGGAGATGTGCACGCAGGAGATGTGCACGCAGAAGATGTGCGCCGCAGGAGATGTGCGCCGCAGGAGATGTACATAGCAGGAGATGTGCACGCAGGAGATGTGCGCCGCAGGAGATGTACAAAGCAGGAGATGTGCGCCGCAGGCGATATGCGCCACCGGAGATGTGCACCGCAGGAGATGTGCGCCGCAGGAGATCTGCACGCAGGAGATGTGCAACGCAGGAGATGTGCACAGCAGGAGATGTGCGCAGCAGGATGTGTGCACACAGTTTTTTTATTAATTTGATGTAATAATATTTTTTTGTAAATAAATGTTTTATTTATGTGCACCGCAGGGTGTGCGCCGCAGGACGTGCGCCGCAAGAGATGTGCACCGCAGGAGATGTGCGCAGCAGGAGATGTGCACCGCAGGAGATGTGTGCCGCAGAAGATGTGCGCAGCAGGAGATGTGCGTCACAGGAGATGTGCAGAGCAGGAGATGTGCGCAGCAGGAGATGTGCAGAGCAGGAGATGTGCGTTGCAGGATTAGTGCGCACAGTTTTTTTATTAATTTGAGTTAATTATTTTTTTTTTTTTTTAAGTAAATGTTTAATTTATGTGCACCGCAGGGTGTGCGCCGCAAGAGATGTGCACCGCCGGAAATGTGCACCGCAGGAGATGTGTACGCAGGAGATATGCGCCGCAGGAGATGAGTGCCGCAAGAGATGTGCGCCGCAGGATGTGTGCGCACAGTTTTTTTAGGAATTTGAGTTAATTATTATTATTTTTTGTAAATAAATGTTTCATTTATGTGCACCGCAGGGTGTGCGACGAGGGAGGGTCACTGCAGGAGATTTGCGCAGCAGGAGATGTGCGCCACTGGAGATGTGCACCGCAGGAGATGTGTGCCGCAGAAGATGTGCGCAGCAGGAGATGTGCATCACAGGAGAGGTGCAGAGCAGGAGATCTGTGCAGCAGGAGATGTGCAGAGCAGGAGATGTGCATTGCAGGATTAGTGCGCACAGTTTTTTTATTAATTTGAGTTAATTATTATTTTTTTTTTGTAAGTAAATGTTTCATTTATGTGCACCGCAGGGTGTGCGCCGCAAGAGATGTGCACCGCCGGAAATGTGCGCAGCAGGAGATGTGCACCGCAGGAGATGTGCGCAGCAGGAGATGTGTGCCGCAGGAGATGTGCTCAGCAGGAGATGTGCACCACTTGAGATGTGCGCTGCAGGAGATGTGCGCCGCAGGCGATATGCGCAGTAGGAGATGTGTGCCGCAGTGTTTTTATTAATATGATTTCTTTTTAATTTTTTTGTAAATAACTGTTTTATTTATGTGCAACGCAGGGTTCGCAACACAGGATGTGCGCCGCAAGAGATATGCACCGCAGGAGATGTGCGCAACAGGAGATGTGCACCACAGGAGATGTGCGCAGCAGGAGATGTGCACCGCAGGAGATGTGCGCCGCAGGAGATGTGCACCGCAGGAGAAGTGCACGCAGGAGATTAGCACGCAGGAGATGTGCGCCGCAGGATGTGTGCATACAGTTTTTTTATTAATTTGAGTTAATTATTATAATTTATTTGTAAATAAATGTTTCATTTATGTGCAACGAAGGGTGTGCGCCGCAGGATGTGCGCCGCCGCCGGAGATGTACACAGCAGGAGATGTGCGCAGCAGGAGATGTGCACCGCAGGAGATGTGTACGCAGGAGATATGCGCCGCAGGAGATGAGTGCCGCAGGAGATGTGCGCCGCAGGATGTGTGCGGAGATGTGCACCGCAGGAGATGTGCGCAGCAGGAGATGTGCACCGCAGGAGATGTGCGCCGCAGGAGATGTGCACCGCAAGAGATGTGCGCAGCAAGAGATTGGCACGCAGGAGATGTGTGCCGCAGGAGATGTGCTCAGCAGGAGATGTGCACCACTTGAGATGTGCGGTGCAGGAGATGTGCGCCGCAGGCGATATGCGCAGCAGGAGATGTGTGCCGCAGTTTTTTTATTAATATGATTTAATTTTAATTTTTTTTGTAAATAACTGTTTTATTTATGTGCAATGCAGGGTTCGCAACGCAGGATGTGCGCCGCAAGAGATATGCACCGCAGGAGATGTGCGCAACAGGAGATGTGCACCACAGTAGATGTGCGCATCAGGAGATGTGCACCGCAGGAGATGTGCGCCGCAGGAGATGTGCACCGCAGGAGATGTGTGCCGCAGGATGTGTGCGCACAGTTTTTTTATTAATTTTATTTATGTGCACTGCATGTTCTGCAATGCAGGAGATGTGCGCAGCAGGAGATTTGCGCCACAGGATGTGTGCGCACAGTTTTTTTATTAATTTGAGTTAATTATTATAATTTTATTGTAAATAAATGTTTCATTCATGTGCAACGAAGGGTGTGCGCCGCAGGATGTGCGCCGCAAGAGATGTGCACCGCCGGAAATGTGCGCAGCAGGAGATGTGCACCGCAGGAGATGTGTGCCGCAGAAGATGTGCGCAGCAGGAGATGTGCGTCACAGGAGATGTGCAGAGCAGGAGATGTGCGCAGCAGGAGATGTGCAGAGCAGGAGATGTGCGTTGCAGGATTAGTGCGCACAGTTTTTTTATTAATTTGAGTTAATTATTATTTTTTTTTTGTAAGTAAATGTTTCATTTATGTGCACCGCAGGGTGTGCGCCGCAAGAGATGTGCACCGCCGGAAATGTGCGCAGCAGGAGATGTGCACCGCAGGAGATGTGTACGCAGGAGATGTGCGCCGCAGGAGATGTACATAGCAGGAGATATGCACCGCAGGAGATGTGCACGCAGGAGATGTGCACGCAGGAGATGTGCGCCGCAGGAGATGTGCGCCGCAGGAGATGTACATAGCAGGAGATGTGCACGCAGTAGATGTGCGCCGCAGGAGATGTGCGCCGCAGGAGATGTACATAGCAGGAGATGTGCACCGCAGGAGATGTGCGCCGCAGGAGATGTGCGCCGCAGGATGTGTGCGCACAGTTTTTTTATTAATTTGAGTTAATTATTATAATTTATTTGTAAATAAATGTTTCATTTATGTGCAACGAAGGGTGTGCGCCGCAGGATGTGCACCGCAAGAGATATGCACCGCCGGAGATGTGCACAGCAGGAGATGTTTACCGCAGGAGATGTACACCGCAGGAGATGTGCGCAGCAGGAGATGTGCACCGCAGGAGATGTGTACGCAGGAGATATGCGCCGCAGGAGATGAGTGCCGCAGGAGATGTGCGCCGCAGGATGTGTGCGGAGATGTGCACCGCAGGAGATGTGCGCAGCAGGAGATGTGCACCGCAGGAGATGTGCGCCGCAGGAGATGTGCACCGCAAGAGATCTGCGCAGCAAGAGATTGGCACGCAGGAGATGTGCGCCGCAGGATGTGTGCGCACAGTTTTTTTATTAATTTTATATATGTGCACCGCATGTTCTGCAATGCAGGAGATGTGTGCAGCAGGAGATTTGCGCAGCAGGAGATGTGTGCCGCAGGAGATGTGCTCAGCAGGAGATGTGCACCACTTGAGATGTGCGCTGCAGGAGATGTGCACCGCAGGAGATGTGCGCAGCAGGAGATGTGTGCCGCAGGAGATGTGCTCAGCAGGAGATGTGCACCACTTGAGATGTGCGCTGCAGGAGATGTGCGCCGCAGGCGATATGCGCAGCAGGAGATGTGTGCCGCAGTTTTTTTATTAATATGATTTAATTTTAATTTTTTTTGTAAATAACTGTTTTATTTATGTGCAATGCAGGGTTCGCAACGCAGGATGTGCGCCGCAAGAGATATGCACCGCAGGAGATGTGCGCAACAGGAGATGTGCACCACAGAAGATGTGCACCGCAGGAGATGTGCGCCGCAGGAGATGTGCACCGCAGGAGATGTGTGCCGCATGATGTGTGCGCACAGTTTTTTTATTAATTTTATTTATGTGCACTGCATGTTCTGCAATGCAGGAGATGTGCGCAGCAGGAGATTTGCGCCACAGGATGTGTGCGCACAGTTTTTTTATTAATTTGAGTTAATTATTATAATTTTATTGTAAATAAATGTTTCATTCATGTGCAACGAAGGGTGTGCGCCGCAGGATGTGCGCCGCAAGAGATGTGCACCGCCGGAAATGTGCGCAGCAGGAGATGTGCACCGCAGGAGATGTGCGCAGCAGGAGATGTGTGCCGCAGGAGATGTGCTCAGCAGGAGATGTGCACCACTTGAGATGTGCGCTGCAGGAGATGTGCGCCGCAGGCGATATGCGCAGTAGGAGATGTGTGCCGCAGTGTTTTTATTAATATGATTTCATTTTAATTTTTTTTGTAAATAACTGTTTTATTTATGTGCAACGCAGGGTTCGCAACGCAGGATGTGCGCCGCAAGAGATATGCACCGCAGGAGATGTGCGCAACAGGAGATGTGCACCACAGGAGATGTGCACCGCAGGAGATGTGCGCTGCAGGAGATGTGCACCGCAGGAGAAGTGCACGCAGGAGATTAGCACGCAGGAGATGTGCGCCGCAGGATGTGTGCATACAGTTTTTTTATTAATTTGAGTTAATTATTATAATTTATTTGTAAATAAATGTTTCATTTATGTGCAACGAAGGGTGTGCGCCGCAGGATGTGCGCCGCCGCCGGAGATGTGCGCAGCAGGAGATTTGCACCGCAGGAGATGTACACCGCAGGAGATGTGCGCAGCAGGAGATGTGCACCGCAGGAGATGTGTACATAGGAGATATGCGCCGCAGGAGATGAGTGCCGCAGGAGATGTGCGCCGCAGGATGTGTGCGCACAGTTTTTTTAGGAATTTGAGTTAATTATTATTATTTTTTGTAAATAAATGTTTCATTTATGTGCACCGCAGTGTGTGCGACGAGGGAGGGTCACTGCAGGAGATTTGCGCAGCAGGAGATGTGCGCCACTGGAGATGTGCACCGCAGGAGATGTGCACGCAGGAGAAGTGCGCCGCAGGAGATGTGCGCCGCAGGAGATGTACATAGCAGGAGATGTGCGCAGCAGGAGATGTGCACCGCAGGAGATGTGTACGCAGGAGATTGGCACGCAGGAGATGTGCGCCGCAGGATGTGTGCGCACAATTTTTTTATTAATTTTATTTATGTGCACCGCATGTTCTGCAATGCAGGAGATGTGCAACGCAGGATATGTGCGCCGCAGGATGTGCGCCGCAAGAGATATGCAACGCCGGAGATGTGCGCAGCAGGAGATGTGCACCGCAGGAGATGTACACCGCAGGAGATGTGCTCAGCATGAGATGTGCACCGCAGGAGATGTGTACGCAGGAGATATGCGCCGCAGGAGATGAGTGCCGCAGGAGATGTGCGCCGCAGGATGTGTGCGGAGATGTGCACCGCAGAAGATGTGCGCAGCAGGAGATGTGCACCGCAGGAGATGTGCATCGCAGGAGATGTGCGCCGCAGGATGTGTGCGCACAGTTTTTTTATTAATTTTATTTATGTGCATCTTATGTTCTGCAATGCAGGAGATGTGCGCAGCAGGAGATGTACACCGCAGGAGATGTGCGCAGCAGGAGATGTGCACCGCAGGAGATGTGTACATAGGAGATATGCGCCGCAGGAGATGAGTGCCGCAGGAGATGTGCGCCGCAGGATGTGTGCGCACAGTTTTTTTAGGAATTTGAGTTAATTATTATTATTTTTTGTAAATAAATGTTTCATTTATGTGCACCGCAGTGTGTGCGACGAGGGAGGGTCACTGCAGGAGATTTGCGCAGCAGGAGATGTGCGCCACTGGAGATGTGCACCGCAGGAGATGTGCACGCAGGAGAAGTGCGCCGCAGGAGATGTGCGCCGCAGGAGATGTACATAGCAGGAGATGTGCGCAGCAGGAGATGTGCACCGCAGGAGATGTGTACGCAGGAGATATGCGCCGCAGGAGATGAGTGCCGCAGAAGATGTGCGCCGCAGGATGTGTGCGGAGATGTGCACCGCAGGAGATGTGCGCAGCAGGAGATGTGCACCGCAGGAGATGTGCGCCGCAGGAGATGTGCACCGCAGGAGATGTGCGCAGCAGGAGATTGGCACGCAGGAGATGTGCGCCGCAGGATGTGTGCGCACAATTTTTTTATTAATTTTATTTATGTGCACCGCATGTTCTGCAATGCAGGAGATGTGCAACGCAGGATATGTGCGCCGCAGGATGTGCGCCGCAAGAGATATGCAACGCCGGAGATGTGCGCAGCAGGAGATGTGCACCGCAGGAGATGTACACCGCAGGAGATGTGCTCAGCATGAGATGTGCACCGCAGGAGATGTGCACCGCAGGAGATGTGCGCAGCAGGAGATGTGCACCGCAGGAGATGTGCACCGCAGGAGATGTGCGCCGCAGGATGTGTGCGCACAGTTTTTTTATTAATTTTATTTATGTGCATCTTATGTTCTGCAATGCAGGAGATGTGCGCAGCAGGAGATTTGCGCCGCAGGATGTGTGAGCACAGTTTTTTTATTAATTTGAGTTAATTATTATAATTTTTTTGTAAATAAATGTTTCATTTATGTGCAACGCAGGGTGTGCGCCGCAGGATGTGCGCCGCAAGAGATGTGCACCGCAGGAGATGTGCGCAGCAGGAAATGTGCACTGCAGGAGATGTGCGCCGCAGGAGATGTGAGTCGCAGGAGATGTACATAGCAGGAGATGTGTGCCGCAGGCGATATGCGCAGCAGGAGATGTGTGCCGCAGGAGATGTGCGCAGCAGGAGATCTGCACGCAGGAGATGTGCAACGCAGGAGATGTGCACAGCAGGAGATGTGCGCAGCAGGATGTGTGCACACAGTTTTTTTATTAATTTGATGTAATAATATTTTTTTGTAAACAAATGTTTCATTTATGTGCACCGCAGGGTGTGCGCCGCAGGATGTGCGCCGCAAGAGATGTGCACTGCAGGAGATGTGCGCAGCAGGAGATGTGCACCGCAGGAGATGTGTGCCGCAGAAGATGTGCGCAGCAGGAGATGTGCGTCAAAGGAGATGTGCAGAGCAGGAGATGTGCGCAGCAGGAGATGTGCAGAGCAGTAGATGTGTGCCGCAGGAGATGTGCTCAGCAGGAGATGTGCACCACTTGAGATGTGCGCTGCAGGAGATGTGCGCCGCAGGCGATATGCGCAGCAGGAGATGTGTGCCGCAGTTTTTTTATTAATATGAGTTAATTATTTTTTTTTTTTTGTAAGTATATGTTTCATTTATGTGCACCGCAGGGTGTGCGCCCCAAGAGATGTGCACCGCCGGAAATGTGCGCAGCAGGAGATGTGCACCGCAGGAGATGTGCGCAGCAGGAGATGTGTGCCGCAGGAGATGTGCTCAGCAGGAGATGTGCACCACTTGAGATGTGCGCTGCAGGAGATGTGCGCCGCAGGCGATATGCGCAGCAGGAGATGTGTGCCGCAGTTTTTTTATTAATATGATTTAATTTAAATTTTTTTATAAATAACTGTTTTATTTATGTGCAACGCAGGGTTCGCAACGCAGGATGTGTGCCGCAAGAGATATGCACCGCAGGAGATGTGCGCAACAGGAGATGTGCACCACAGGAGATGTGCGCAGCAGGAGATGTGCACCGCAGGAGATGTGCTCCGCAGGAGATGTGCACCGCAGGAGAAGTGCACGCAGGAGATTAGCACGCAGGAGATGTGCGCCGCAGGATGTGTGCGCACAGTGTTTTTATTAATTTGAGTTAATTATTATAATTTATTTGTAAATAAATGTTTCATTTATGTGCAACGAAGGGTGTGCGCCGCAGGATGTGCACCGCCGCCGGAGATGTGCGCGGCAGGAGATGTGCACCGCAGGAGATGTACACCGCAGGAGATGTGCGCAGCAGGAGATGTGCACCGCAGGAGATGTTTACGCAGAAGATATGCGCCGCAGGAGATGAGTGCCGCAGGAGATGTGCGCCGCAGGATGTGTGCGCACAGTTTTTTTAGGAATTTGAGTTAATTATTATTATTTTTTATAAATAAATGTTTCATTTATGTGCACCGCAGGGTGTGCGACGAGGGAGGGTCACTGCAGGAGATTTGCGCAGCAGGAGATGTGCGCCACTGGAGATGTGCACCGCAGGAGATGTGCAGACAGGAGATGTGCACGCAGGAGATGTGCGCCGCAGGAGATGTGCGCCGCAGGAGATGTACATAGCAGGAGATGTGCGCCGCAGGAGATGTGCGCCGCAGGAGATGTACATAGCAGGAGATGTGCACCGCAGGATATGTGCACGCAGGAGATGTGCACGCAGGAGATGTGCGCCGCAGGAGATGTGCGCTGCAGGATGTGTGCGCACAGTTTTTTTATTAATTTTATTTATGTGCATCTTATGTTCTGCAATGCAGGAGATGTGCGCAGCAGGAGATTTGCGCCGCAGGATGTGTGCGCACAGTTTTTTTATTAATTTGAGTTAATTATTATAAATTGTTTGTAAATAAATGTTAAATTTATGTGCAACGAAGGGTGTGCGCCACAGGATGTGTGCCGCAAGAGATGTGCACCGCCGGAGATGTGCGCAGCAGGAGATGTGCACCGCAGGAGATGTGCACCGCAGGAGATGTGCACCGCAGGAGATGTGAGCCTCAGGAGATGTGCACCGCAGGAGATGTGCGCCGCAGGATGTGCGCCGCAAGAGATATGCACCGCCGGAGATGTGCGCAGCAGGAGATGTGCACCGCAGGAGATGTACACCGCAGGAGATCTGCTCAGCATGAGATGTGCACCGCAGGAGATGTGTACGCAGGAGATATGCGCCGCAGGAGATGTGCGACGCAGGATGTGTGCGGAGATGTGCACCGCAGGAGATGTGCGCAGCAGGAGATGTGCACCGCAGGAGATGTGCGCCGCAGGAGATGTGCGCCGCAGGATGTGTGCGCACAGTTTTTTTATTAATTTTATTTATGTGCACTGCATGTTCTGCAATGCAGGAGATGTGCGCAGCAGGAGATTTGCGCCACAGGATGTGTGCGCACAGTTTTTTTATTAATTTGAGTTAATTATTATAATTTTATTGTAAATAAATGTTTCATTCATGTGCAACGAAGGGTGTGCGCAACAGGATGTGCGCCGCAAGAGATGTGCACCGCCGGAGATTTGCGCAGCAGGAGATGTGCACCGCAGGAGATGTGCGCCGCAGGAGATGTGTACGCAGGAGATATGCGCTGCAGGAGATGAGTGCCGCAGGAGATGTGCGCAGCAGGAGATGTGCATCACAGGAGATGTGCAGAGCAGGAGATCTGCGCAGCAGGAGATGTGCAGAGCAGGAGATGTGCATTGCAGGATTAGTGCGCACAGTTTTTTTATTAATTTGAGTTAATTATTATTTTTTTTTGTAAGTAAATGTTTCATTTATGTGCACCGCAGGGTGTGCGCCGCAAGAGATGTGCACCGCCGGAAATGTGAGCAGCAGGAGATGTGCACCGCAGGAGATGTGCGCAGCAGGAGATGTGTGCCGCAGGAGATGTGCTCAGCAGGAGATGTGCACCACTTGAGATGTGCGCCGCAGGCGATATGCGCAGTAGGAGATGTGTGCAGCAGTGTTTTTATTAATATGATTTCATTTTAATTTTTTTTGTAAATAACTGTTTTATTTATGTGCAACGCAGGGTTCGCAACGCAGGATGTGCGCCGCAAGAGATATGCACCGCAGGAGATGTGCGCAACAGGAGATGTGCACCACAGGAGATGTGCGCAGCAGGAGATGTGCATCGCAGGAGATGTGCGCCGCAGGAGATGTGCACCGCAGGAGAGGTGCACGCAGGAGATTAGCACGCAGGAGATGTGCGCCGCAGGATGTGTGCATACAGTTTTTTTATTAATTTGAGTTAATTATTATAATTTATTTGTAAATAAATGTTTCATTTATGTGCAACGAAGGGTGTGCGCCGCAGGATGTGCGCCGCCGCCGGAGATGTGCGCGGCAGGAGATTTGCACCGCAGGAGATGTACACCGCAGGATATGTGCGCAGCAGGAGATGTGCGCCACTGGAGATGTGCACCGCAGGAGATGTGCACGCAGGAGATGTGCACGCAGGAGAAGTGCGCCGCAGGAGATGTGCGCCGCAGGAGATGTACATAGCAGGAGATGTGCGCAGCAGGAGATGTGCACCGCAGGAGATGTGTACGCAGGAGATATGCGCCGCAGGAGATGAGTGCCGCAGAAGATGTGCGCCGCAGGATGTGTGCGGAGATGTGCACCGCAGGAGATGTGCGCAGCAGGAGATGTGCACCGCAGGAGATGTGCGCCTCAGGAGATGTGCACCGCAGGATATGTGCGCCGCAGGATGTGCGCCGCAAGAGATATGCACCGCCGGAGATGTGCGCAGCAGGAGATGTGCACCGCAGGAGATGTACACCGCAGGAGATGTGCTCAGCATGAGATGTGCACCGCAGGAGATGTGTACGCAGGAGATATACGCCGCAGGACATGAGTGCCGCAGGAGATGTGCGCCGCAGGATGTGTGCGGAGATGTGTACCGCAGAATATGTGCGCAGCAGGAGATGTGCACCGCAGGAGATGTGCACCGCAGGAGATGTGCGCCGCAGGATGTGTGCGCACAGTTTTTTTATTAATTTGAGTTAATTATTATAATTTTTTTGTAAATAAATGTTTCATTTATGTGTAACGCAGGGTGTGCGCCGCAGGATGTGCGCCGCAAGAGATGTGCACCGCAGGAGATGTGCGCAGCAGGAGATGTGCACCGCAGGAGATGTGCGCCGCAGGAGATGTGCGCCGCAGGATGTGTGCGCACAGTTTTTTTATTAATTTTATTTATGTGCACTGCATGTTCTGCAATGCAGGAGATGTGCGCAGCAGGAGATTTGCGCCACAGGATGTGTGCGCACAGTTTTTTTATTAATTTGAGTTAATTATTATAATTTTATTGTAAATAAATGTTTCATTCATGTGCAACGAAGGGTGTGCGCCGCAGGATGTGCGCCGCAAGAGATGTGCACCGCCGGAGATTTGCGCAGCAGGAGATGTGCACCGCAGGAGATGTGCGCCGCAGGAGATGTGTACGCAGGAGATATGCGCTGCAGGAGATGTGCACCGCAGGAGATGTGCGCCTCAGGAGATGTGCACCGCAGGATATGTGCGCCGCAGGATGTGCGCCGCAAGAGATATGCACCGCCGGAGATGTGCGCAGCAGGAGATGTGCACCGCAGGAGATGTACACCGCAGGAGATGTGCTCAGCATGAGATGTGCACCGCAGGAGATGTGTACGCAGGAGATATGCGCCGCAGGACATGAGTGCCGCAGGAGATGTGCGCCGCAGGATGTGTGCGGAGATGTGCACCGCAGAATATGTGCGCAGCAGGAGATGTGCACCGCAGGAGATGTGCACCGCAGGAGATGTGCGCCGCAGGATGTGTGCGCACAGTTTTTTTATTAATTTGAGTTAATTATTATAATTTTTTTGTAAATAAATGTTTCATTTATGTGTAACGCAGGGTGTGCGCCGCAGGATGTGCGCCGCAAGAGATGTGCACCGCAGGAGATGTGCGCAGCATGAGATGTGCACCGCAGGAGATGTGTACGCAGGAGATATGCGCCGCAGGAGATGTGCGACGCAGGATGTGTGCGGAGATGTGCACCGCAGGAGATGTGCGCAGCAGGAGATGTGCACCGCTGGAGATGTGCGCCGCAGGAGATGTGCGCCGCAGGATGTGTGCGCACAGTTTTTTTATTAATTTTATTTATGTGCATCTTATGTTCTGCAATGTAGGAGATGTGCGCAGCAGGAGATTTGCGCCGCAGGATGTGTGCGCACAGTTTTTTTATTAATTTGAGTTAATTATTATAATTTTTTTGTAAATAAATGTTTCATTTATGTGCAACGCAGGGTGTGCGCCGCAGGATGTGCGCCGCAAGAGATGTGCACCGCAGGAGATGTGCGCAGCAGGAGATGTGCACTGCAGGAGATGTGCGCCGCAGGAGATGTGAGTCGCAGGAGATGTACATAGCAGGAGATGTGCGCCGCAGGCGATATGCGCAGCAGGAGATGTGTGCCGCAGTTTTTTTATTAATTTGATTTGATTTTTTTATTGTTTTGTAAATAAATGTTTCATTTATGTGCAACACAGGGTGTTTTCGCTGCAGGATGTGCGCCGCAAGAGTTATGCACCGGCGGAGATGTGCGCAGCAGGAGATGTGCACCGCAGGAGATGTGTACGCAGGAGATATGCGCCGCAGGAGATGTGCGCCACTGGAGATGTGCACCGCAGGAGATGTGCACGCAGGAGATGTGCACGCAGGAGAAGTGCGCCGCAGGAGATTTGCGCCACAGGATGTGTGCGCACAGTTTTTTTATTAATTTGAGTTAATTATTATAATTTTATTGTAAATAAATGTTTCATTCATGTGCAACGAAGGGTGTGCGCCGCAGGATGTGCGCCGCAAGAGATGTGTACGCAGGAGATATGCGCCGCAGGAGATGAGTGCCGCAGGAGATGTGCGCCACAGGATGTGTGCGCACAGTTTTTTTAGGAATTTGAGTTAATTATTATTATTTTTTGTAAATAAATGTTTCATTTATGTGCACCGCAGGGTGTGCGACGAGGGAGGGTCACTGCAGGAGATTTGCGCAGCAGGAGATGTGCGCCACTGGAGATGTGCACCGCAGGAGATGTGCACGCAGGAGATGTGCGCCGCAGGAGATGTGCGCCGCAGGAGATGTACATAGCAGGAGATGTGCACGCAGGAGATGTGCGCCGCAGGAGATGTACAAAGCAGGAGATGTGCGCCGCAGGCGATATGCGCCACCGGAGATGTGCACCGCAGGAGATGTGCGCCGCAGGAGATCTGCACGCAGGAGATGTGCAACGCAGGAGATGTGCACAGCAGGAGATGTGCGCAGCAGGATGTGTGCACACAGTTTTTTTATTAATTTGATGTAATAATATTTTTTTGTAAATAAATGTTTCATTTATGTGCACCGCAGGGTGTGCGCCGCAGGATGTGCGCCGCAAGAGATGTGCACCGCAGGAGATGTGCGCAGCAGGAGATGTGCACCGCAGGAGATGTTTGCCGCAGAAGATGTGCGCAGCAGGAGATGTGCATCACAGGAGATGTGCAGAGCAGGAGATCTGCGCAGCAGGAGATGTGCAGAGCAGGAGATGTGCATTGCAGGATTAGTGCGCACAGTTTTTTTATTAATTTGAGTTAATTATTATTTTTTTTTGTAAGTAAATGTTTCATTTATGTGCACCGCAGGGTGTGCGCCGCAAGAGATGTGCACCGCCGGAAATGTGCGCAGCAGGAGATGTGCACCGCAGGAGATGTGCGCAGCAGGAGATGTGTGCCGCAGGAGATGTGCTCAGCAGGAGATGTGCACCACTTGAGATGTGCGCTGCAGGAGATGTGCGCCGCAGGCGATATGCGCAGTAGGAGATGTGTGCCGCAGTGTTTTTATTAATATGATTTCATTTTAATTTTTTTGTAAATAACTGTTTTATTTATGTGCAACGCAGGGTTCGCAACGCAGGATGTGCGCCGCAAGAGATGTGCGCAGCAGGAGATGTGCACCGCAGGAGATGTGCGCCGCAGGAGATGTGCACCGCAGGAGAAGTGCACGCAGGAGATTAGCTCGCAGGAGATGTGCGCCGCAGGATGTGTGCATACAGTTTTTTTATTAATTTGAGTTAATTATTATAATTTATTTGTAAATAAATGTTTCATTTATATGCAACGAAGGGTGTGCGCCGCAGGATGTGCGCCGCCGCCGGAGATGTGCGCGGCAGGAGATTTGCACCGCAGGAGATGTACACCGCAGGAGATGTGCGCAGCAGGAGATGTGCACCGCAGGAGATGTGTACGCAGGAGATATGCGCCGCAGGAGATGAGTGCCGCAGGAGATGTGCGCCGCAGGATGTGTGCGCACAGTTTTTTTAGGAATTTGAGTTAATTATTATTATTTTTTGTAAATAAATGTTTCATTTATGTGCACCGCAGGGTGTGCGACGAGGGAGGGTCACTGCAGGAAATTTGCGCAGCAGGAGATGTGCGCCACTGGAGATGTGCACCGCAGGAGATGTGCACGCAGGAGATGTGCACGCAGGAGAAGTGCGCCACAGGAGATGTGCGCCGCAGGAGATGTACATAGCAGGAGATGTGCGCAGCAGGAGATGTGCACCGCAGGAGATGTGTACGCAGGAGATATGCGCCGCAGGAGATGAGTGCCGCAGAAGATGTGCGCCGCAGGATGTGTGCGGAGATGTGCACCGCAGGAGATGTGCGCAGCAGGAGATGTTTACTGCAGGAGATGTGCGCCGCAGGAGATGTGCACCGCAGGAGATGTGCGCAGCAGGAGATTGGCACGCAGGAGATGTGCGCCGCAGGATGTGTGCGCACAGTTTTTTTATTAATTTTATTTATATGCACCGCATGTTCTGCAATGCAGGAGATGTGCGCAGCAGGAGATTTGCGCCGCAGGATATGTGCGCACAGTTTTTTTTATTAATTTGAGTTAATTATTATAAATTTTTTGTAAATAAATGTTTCATTTATGTGCAACGAAGGGTGTGCGCCACAGGATGTGTGCCGCAAGAGATGTGCACCGCCGGAGATGTGCGCAGCAGGAGATGTGCTCCGCAGGAGATGTGCACCGCAGGAGATGTGCGCCTCAGGAGATGTGCACCGCAGGATATGTGCGCCGCAGGATGTGCGCCGCAAGAGATATGCACCGCCGGAGATGTGCGCAGCAGGAGATGTGCACCGCAGGAGATGTACACCGCAGGAGATGTACACCGCAGGAGATGTGCTCAGCATGAGATGTGCACCGCAGGAGATGTGTACGCAGGAGATATGCGCCGCAGGAGATGAGTGCCGCAGGAGATGTGCGCCGCAGGATGTGTGCGGAGATGTGCACCGCAGGAGATGTGCGCAGCAGGAGATTTGCACCGCAGGAGATGTGCACCGCAGGAGATGTGCGCCGCAGGATGTGTGCGCACAGTTTTTTTATTAATTTTATTTATTTGCATCTTATGTTCTGCAATGCAGGAGATGTGCGCAGCAGGAGATTTGCGCCGCAGGATGTGTGCGCACAGTTTTATTTATTAATTTGAGTTAATTATTATAATTTTTTTGTAAATAAATGTTTCATTTATGTGTAACGCAGGGTGTGCGCCGCAGGATGTGCGCCGCAAGAGATGTGCACCGCAGGAGATGTGCGCAGCAGGAGATGTGCGCAGCAGGAGATGTGCACCGCAGGAGATGTGTACGCAGGAGATATGCGTCGCAGGAGATGAGTGTCGCAGGAGATGTGCGCCGCAGGCTGTGTGCGCACAGTTTTTTTAGGAATTTGAGTTAATTATTATAATTTATTTGTAAATAAATGTTTCATTTATGTGCAACGAAGGGTGTGCGCCGCAGGAGATGTGCGCCGCAGGCGATATGCGCAGCAGGAGATGTGTGCCGCAGTTTTTTTAATAATATGATTTAATTTTAATTTTTTTGTAAATAACTGTTTTATTTATGTGCAACGCAGGGTTCGCAAGGCAGGATGTGCGCCGCAAGAGATATGCACCGCAGGAGATGTGCGCAACAGGAGATGTGCACCACAGGAAATGTGCGCAGCAGGAGATGTGCACCGCAGGAGATGTGCTCCGCAGGAGATGTGCACCGCAGGAGAAGTGCACGCAGGAGATTAGCACGCAGGAGATGTGCGCCGCAGGATGTGTGCGCACAGTTTTTTTATTAATTTGAGTTAATTATTATAATTTATTTGTAAATAAATGTTTCATTTATGTGCAACGAAGGGTGTGCGCCGCAGGATGTGCACCGCCGCCGGAGATGTGCGCGCAGGAGATGTGCACCGCAGGAGATGTACACCGCAGGAGATGTGCGCAGCAGGAGATGTGCACCGCAGGAGATGTGTACGCAGGAGATATGCGCCGCAGGAGATGAGTGCCGCAGGAGATGTGCGCCGCAGGATGTGTGCGCACAGTTTTTTTAGGAATTTGAGTTAATTATTATTATTTTTTATAAATAAATGTTTCATTTATGTGCACCGCAGGGTGTGCGACGAGGGAGGGTCACTGCAGGAGATTTGCGCAGCAGGAGATGTGCGCCACTGGAGATGTGCACCGCAGGAGATGTGCACGCAGGAGATGTGCACGCAGGAGATGTGCGCCGCAGGAGATGTGCGCCGCAGGAGATGTACATAGCAGGAGATGTGCACCGCAGGAGATGTGCGCCGCAGGAGATGTGCGCCGCAGGATGTGTGCGCACAGTTTTTTTATTAATTTTATTTATGTGCATCTTATGTTCTGCAATGCAGGAGATGTGCGCAGCAGGAGATTTGCGCCGCAGGATGTGTGCGCACATTTTTTTTATTAATTTGAGTTAATTATTATAATTTTCTTTTTAAATAAATGTTTCATTTATGTGCAACGCAGGGTGTGCGCCGCAGGATGTGCGCCGCAAGAGATGTGCACCGCAGGAGATGTGCGCAGCAGGAGATGTGCACTGCAGGAGATGTGCGCCGCAGGAGATGTGAGTCGCAGGAGATGTACATAGCAGGAGATGTGCGCCGCAGGCGATATGCGCAGCAGGAGATGTGCGCCACTGGAGATGTGCGCCGCAGGAGATGTGCACGCAGGAGATGTGCACGCAGGAGATGTGCGCCGCAGGAGATGTACATAGCAGGAGATGTGCACGCAGGAGATGTGCGCCGCAGGAGATGTACAAAGCAGGAGATGTGCGCCGCAGGCGATATGCGCCACCGGAGATGTGCACCGCAGGAGATGTGCGCCGCAGGAGATCTGCACGCAGGAGATGTGCAACGCAGGAGATGTGCACAGCAGGAGATGTGCGCAGCAGGATGTGTGCACACAGTTTTTTTATTAATTTGATGTAATAATATTTTTTTGTAAATAAATGTTTTATTTATGTGCACCGCAGGGTGTGCGCCGCAGGATGTGCGCCACAAGAGATGTGCACCGCAGGAGATGTGCGCAGCAGGAGATGTGCACCGCAGGAGATGTGCAGAGCAGGAGATGTGCGCAGCAGTAGATGTGCAGAGCAGGAGATGTGCATTGCAGGATTAGTGCGCACAGTTTTTTTATTAATTTGAGTTAATTATTATTTTTTTTTTGTAAGTAAATGTTTCATTTATGTGCACCGCAGGGTGTGCGCCGCAAGAGATGTGCACCGCCGGAAAAGTGCGCAGCAGGAGATGTGCACCGCAGGAGATGTGTACGCAGGAGATATGCGCCGCAGGAGATGAGTGCCGCAGGAGATGTGCGCCGCAGGATGTGTGCGCACAGTTTTTTTATTAATTTGAGTTAATTATTATAATTTATTTGTAAATAAATGTTTCATTTATGTGCAACGAAGGGTGTGCGCCGCAGGATGTGCACCGCCGCCGGAGATGTGCGCGCAGGAGATGTGCACCGCAGGAGATGTACACCGCAGGAGATGTGCGCAGCAGGAGATGTGCACCGCAGGAGATGTGTACGCAGGAGATATGCGCCGCAGGAGATGAGTGCCGCAGGAGATGTGCGCCGCAGGATGTGTGCGCACAGTTTTTTTAGGAATTTGAGTTAATTATTATTATTTTTTATAAATAAATGTTTCATTTATGTGCACCGCAGGGTGTGCGACGAGGGAGGGTCACTGCAGGAGATTTGCGCAGCAGGAGATGTGCGCCACTGGAGATGTGCACCGCAGGAGATGTGCACGCAGGAGATGTGCACGCAGGAGATGTGCGCCGCAGGAGATGTGCGCCGCAGGAGATGTACATAGCAGGAGATGTGCACGCAGGAGATGTGCGCCGCAGGAGATGTGCGCCGCAGGAGATGTATATAGCAGGAGATGTGCACCGCAGGAGATGTGCACGCAGGAGATGTGCGCCGCAGGAGATGTGCGCCACAGGAGATGTACATAGCAGGAAATGTGCACGCAGGAGATGTGCGCCGCAGGAGATGTGCGCCGCAGGAGATGTACATAGCAGGAGATGTGCACCACAGGAGATGTGCGCCGCAGGAGATGTGCGCCGCAGGATGTGTGCGCACAGTTTTTTTATTAATTTTATTTATGTGCATCTTATGTTCTGCAATGCAGGAGATGTGCGCAGCAGGAGATTTGCGCCGCAGGATGTGTGCGCACATTTTTTTTATTAATTTGAGTTAATTATTATAATTTTCTTTTTAAATAAATGTTTCATTTATGTGCAACGCAGGGTGTGCGCCGCAGGATCTGCGCCGCAAGAGATGTGCACCGCAGGAGATGTGCGCAGCAGGAGATGTGCACTGCAGGAGATGTGCGCCGCAGGAGATGTGAGTCGCAGGAGATGTACATAGCAGGAGATGTGCGCCGCAGGCGATATGCGCAGCAGGAGATTTGTGCCGCAGTTTTTTTATTAATTTGATTTTATTTTTTTATTTTTTTGTAAATAAATGTTTCATTTATGTGCAACGCAGGGTGTGCGCCGCAGGAGGTGCGCCGCAAGAGATATGCACCGGCGGAGATGTGCGCAGCAGGAGATGTGCACCGCAGGAGATGTGTACGCAGGAGATATGCGCCGCAGGAGATGAGTGCCGCAAGAGATGTGCGCCGCAGGATGTGTGCGCACAGTTTTTTTAGGAATTTGAGTTAATTATTATTATTTTTTGTAAATAAATGTTTCATTTATGTGCACCGCAGGGTGTGCGACGAGGGAGGGTCACTGCAGGAGATTTGCGCAGCAGGAGATGTGCGCCACTGGAGATGTGCGCCGCAGGAGATGTGCACGCAGGAGATGTGCACGCAGGAGATGTGCGCCGTAGGAGATGTACATAACAGGAGAAGTGCACGCAGGAGATGTGCGCCGCAGGAGATGTACAAAGCAGGAGATGTGCGCCGCAGGCGATATGCGCCACCGGAGATGTGCACCGCAGGAGATGTGCGCCGCAGGAGATCTGCACGCAGGAGATGTGCAACGCAGGAGATGTGCACAGCAGGAGATGTGCGCAGCAGGATGTGTGCACACAGTTTTTTTATTAATTTGATGTAATAATATTTTTTTGTAAATAAATGTTTTATTTATGTGCACCGCAGGGTGTGCGCCGCAGGATGTGCGCCACAAGAGATGTGCACCGCAGGAGATGTGCGCAGCAGGAGATGTGCACCGCAGGAGATGTGTGCCGCAGAAGATGTGCGCAGCAGGAGATGTGCGTCACAGGAGATGTGCGTCACAGGAGATGTGCGCAGCAGTAGATGTGCAGAGCAGGAGATGTGCGTTGCAGGATTAGTGCGCACAGTTTTTTTATTAATTTGAGTTAATTATTATTTTTTTTTTGTAAGTAAATGTTTCATTTATGTGCACCGCAGGGTGTGCGCCGCAAGAGATGTGCACCGCCGGAAATGTGCGCAGCAGGAGATGTGCACCGCAGGAGATGTGTACGCAGGAGATATGCGCCGCAGGAGATGAGTGCCGCAGGAGATGTGCGCCGCAGGATGTGTGCGCACAGTTTTTTTAGGAATTTGAGTTAATTATTATTATTTTTTGTAAATAAATGTTTCATTTATGTGCACCGCAGGGTGTGCGACGAGGGAGGGTCACTGCAGGAGATTTGCGCAGCAGGAGATGTGCGCCACTGGAGATGTGCACCGCAGGAGATGTGCACGCAGGAGATGTGCACGCAGGAGATGTGCGCCGCAGGAGATGTGCGCAGCAGGAGATGTGCACCGCAGGAGATGTGCTCCGCAGGAGATGTGCACCACAGGAGAAGTGCACGCAGGAGATTAGCACGCAGGAGATGTGCGCCGCAGGATGTGTGCGCACAGTTTTTTTATTAATTTGAGTTAATTATTATAATTTATTTGTAAATAAATGTTTCATTTATGTGCAACGAAGGGTGTGCGCCGCAGGATGTGCACCGCCGCCGGAGATGTGCGCGCAGGAGATGTGCACCGCAGGAGATGTACACCGCAGGAGATGTGCGCAGCAGGAGATGTGCACCGCAGGAGATGTGTACGCAGGAGATATGCGCCGCAGGAGATGAGTGCCGCAGGAGATGTGCGCCGCAGGATGTGTGCGCACAGTTTTTTTAGGAATTTGAGTTAATTATTATTATTTTTTATAAATAAATGTTTCATTTATGTGCACCGCAGGGTGTGCGACGAGGGAGGGTCACTGCAGGAGATTTGCGCAGCAGGAGATGTGCGCCACTGGAGATGTGCACCGCAGGAGATGTGCACGCAGGAGATGTGCGCCGCAGGAGATGTGCGCCGCAGGAGATGTACATAGCAGGAGATGTGCGCCGCAGGAGATGTGCGCCGCAGGAGATGTACATAGCAGGAGATGTGCACCGCAGGAGATGTGCACGCAGGAGATGTGCACGCAGGAGATGTGCGCCGCAGGAGATGTGCGCCGCAGGAGATGTACATAGCAGGAGATGTGCACGCAGGAGATGTGCGCCGCAGGAGATGTGCGCCGCAGGAGATGTACATAGCAGGAGATGTGCACCGCAGGAGATGTGCGCCGCAGGATGTGTGCGCACAGTTTTTTTATTAATTTTATTTATGTGCATCTTATGTTCTGCAATGCAGGAGATTTGCGCAGCAGGAGATTTGCGCCGCAGGATGTGTGCGCACAGTTTTTTTATTAATTTGAGTTAATTATTATAATTTTCTTTTTAAATAAATGTTTCATTTATGTGCAACGCAGGGTGTGCGCCGCAGGATGTGCGCCGCAAGAGATGTGCACCGCAGGAGATGTGCGCAGCAGGAGATGTGCACTGCAGGAGATGTGCGCCGCAGGAGATGTGAGTCGCAGGAGATGTACATAGCAGGAGATGTGCGCCGCAGGCGATATGCGCAGCAGGAGATGTGCGCCGCAAGAGATATGCACCGGCGGAGATGTGCGCAGCAGGAGATGTGCACCGCAGGAGATGTGTACGCAGGAGATATGCGCCGCAGGAGATGAGTGCCGCAAGAGATGTGCGCCGCACGATGTGTGCGCACAGTTTTTTTAGGAATTTGAGTTAATTATTATTATTTTTTGTAAATAAATGTTTCATTTATGTGCACCGCAGGGTGTGCGACGAGGGAGGGTCACTGCAGGAGATTTGCGCAGCAGGAGATGTGCGCCACTGGAGATGTGCGCCGCAGGAGATGTGCACGCAGGAGATGTGCACGCAGGAGATGTGCGCCGCAGGAGATGTACATAGCAGGAGATGTGCGCCGCAGGAGATGTACAAAGCAGGAGATGTGCGCCGCAGGCGATATGCGCCACCGGAGATGTGCACCGCAGGAGATGTGCGCCGCAGGAGATCTGCACGCAGGAGATGTGCAACGCAGGAGATGTGCACAGCAGGAGATGTGCGCACAGTTTTTTTATTAATTTGAGTTAATTATTATAAATTTTTTGTAAATAAATGTTTCATTTATGTGCAACGAAGGGTGTGCGCCACAGGATGTGTGCAGCAAGAGATGTGCACCGCCGGAGATGTGCGCAGCAGGAGATGTGCTCCGCAGGAGATGTGCACCGCAGGAGATGTGCGCCTCAGGAGATGTGCACCGCAGGATATGTGCGCCGCAGGATGTGCGCCGCAAGAGATATGCACCGCCGGAGATGTGCGCAGCAGGAGATGTGCACCGCAGGAGATGTACACCGCAGGAGATGTGCTCAGCATGAGATGTGCACCGCAGGAGATGTGTACGCAGGAGATATGCGCCGCAGGAGATGAGTGCCGCAGGAGATGTGCGCCGCAGGATGTGTGCGGAGATGTGCACCGCAGGAGATGTGCGCAGCAGGAGATGTGCACCGCAGGAGATGTGCACCGCAGGAGATGTGCGCCGCAGGATGTGTGCGCACAGTTTTTTTATTAATTTTATTTATTTGCATCTTATGTTCTGCAATGCAGGAGATGTGCGCAGCAGGAGATTTGCGCCGCAGGATGTGTGCGCACAGTTTTATTTATTAATTTGAGTTAATTATTATAATTTTTTTGTAAATAAATGTTTCATTTATGTGCAACGCAGGGTGTGCGCCGCAGGATGTGCGCCGCAAGAGATGTGCACCGCAGGAGATGTGCGCAGCAGGAGATGTGCGCAGCAGGAGATGTGCACCGCAGGAGATGTGTACGCAGGAGATATGCGTCGCAGGAGATGAGTGTCGCAGGAGATGTACGCCGCAGGCGTTGTGCGCACAGTTTTTTTAGGAATTTGAGTTAATTATTATAATTTATTTGTAAATAAATGTTTCATTTATGTGCAACGAAGGGTGTGCGCCGCAGGAGATGTGCGCCGCAGGCGATATGCGCAGCAGGAGATGTGTGCCGCAGTTTTTTTAATAATATGATTTAATTTTAATTTTTTTGTAAATAACTGTTTTATTTATGTGCAACGCAGGGTTCGCAAGGCAGGATGTGCGCCGCAAGAGATATGCACCGCAGGAGATGTGCGCAACAGGAGATGTGCACCGCAGGAGATGTGCTCCGCAGGAGATGTGCATCGCAGGAGAAGTGCACGCAGGAGATTAGCACGCAGGAGATGTGCGCCGCAGGATGTGTGCGCACAGTTTTTTTATTAATTTGAGTTAATTATTATAATTTATTTGTAAATAAATGTTTCATTTATGTGCAACGAAGGGTGTGCGCCGGAGATGTGCGCGCAGGAGATGTGCACCGCAGGAGATGTACACCGCAGGAGATGTGCGCAGCAGGAGATGTGCACCGCAGGAGATGTGTACGCAGGAGATATGCGCCGCAGGAGATGAGTGCCGCAGGAGATGTGCGCCGCAGGATGTGTGCGCACAGTTTTTTTAGGAATTTGAGTTAATTATTATTATTTTTTATAAATAAATGTTTCATTTATGTGCACCGCAGGGTGTGCGACGAGGGAGGGTCACTGCAGGAGATTTGCGCAGCAGGAGATGTGCGCCACTGGAGATGTGCACCGCAGGAGATGTGCACGCAGGAGATGTGCACGCAGGAGATGTGCGCCGCAGGAGATGTGCGCCGCAGGAGATGTACATAGCAGGAGATGTGCACGCAGGAGATGTGCGCCGCAGGAGATGTGCGCCGCAGGAGATGTACATAGCAGGAGATGTGCACCGCAGGAGATGTGCACGCAGGAGATGTGCGCCGCAGGAGATGTGCGCCGCAGGAGATGTACATAGCAGGAAATGTGCACGCAGGAGATGTGCGCCGCAGGAGATGTGCGCCGCAGGAGATGTACATAGCAGGAGATGTGCACCACAGGAGATGTGCGCCGCAGGAGATGTGCGCCGCAGGATGTGTGCGCACAGTTTTTTTATTAATTTTATTTATGTGCATCTTATGTTCTGCAATGCAGGAGATGTGCGCAGCAGGAGATTTGCGCCGCAGGATGTGTGCGCACATTTTTTTTATTAATTTGAGTTAATTATTATAATTTTCTTTTTAAATAAATGTTTCATTTATGTGCAACGCAGGGTGTGCGCCGCAGGATGTGCGCCGCAAGAGATGTGCACCGCAGGAGATGTGCGCAGCAGGAGATGTGCACTGCAGGAGATGTGCGCCGCAGGAGATGTGAGTCGCAGGAGATGTACATAGCAGGAGATGTGCGCCGCAGGCGATATGCGCAGCAGGAGATTTGTGCCGCAGTTTTTTTATTAATTTGATTTTATTTTTTTATTTTTTTGTAAATAAATGTTTCATTTATGTGCAACGCAGGGTGTGCGCCGCAGGAGGTGCGCCGCAAGAGATATGCACCGGCGGAGATGTGCGCAGCAGGAGATGTGCACCGCAGGAGATGTGTACACAGGAGATATGCGCCGCAGGAGATGAGTGCCGCAAGAGATGTGCGCCGCAGGATGTGTGCGCACAGTTTTTTTAGGAATTTGAGTTAATTATTATTATTTTTTGTAAATAAATGTTTCATTTATGTGCACCGCAGGGTGTGCGACGAGGGAGGGTCACTGCAGGAGATTTGCGCAGCAGGAGATGTGCGCCACTGGAGATGTGCGCCGCAGGAGATGTGCACGCAGGAGATGTGCACGCAGGAGATGTGCGCCGCAGGAGATGTACATAGCAGGAGAAGTGCACGCAGGAGATGTGCGCCGCAGGAGATGTGCGCCGCAGGCGATATGCGCCACCGGAGATGTGCACCGCAGGAGATGTGCGCCGCAGGAGATCTGCACGCAGGAGATGTGCAACGCAGGAGATGTGCGCAGCAGGATGTGTGCACACAGTTTTTTTATTAATTTGATGTAATAATATTTTTTTGTAAATAAATGTTTTATTTATGTGCACCGCAGGGTGTGCGCCGCAGGATGTGCGCCACAAGAGATGTGCACCGCAGGAGATGTGCGCAGCAGGAGATGTGCACCGCAGGAGATGTGTGCCGCAGAAGATGTGCGCAGCAGTAGATGTGCGTCACAGGAGATGTGCGTCACAGGAGATGTGCGCAGCAGTAGATGTGCAGAGCAGGAGATGTGCGTTGCAGGATTAGTGCGCACAGTTTTTTTATTAATTTGAGTTAATTATTATTTTTTTTTTGTAAGTAAATGTTTCATTTATGTGCACCGCAGGGTGTGCGCCGCAAGAGATGTGCACCGCCGGAAATGTGCGCAGCAGGAGATGTGCACCGCAGGAGATGTGTACGCAGGAGATATGCGCCGCAGGAGATGAGTGCCGCAGGAGATGTGCGCCGCAGGATGTGTGCGCACAGTTTTTTTAGGAATTTGAGTTAATTATTATTATTTTTTGTAAATAAATGTTTCATTTATGTGCACCGCAGGGTGTGCGACGAGGGAGGGTCACTGCAGGAGATTTGCAAAGCAGGAGATGTGCGCCACTGGAGATGTGCACCGCAGGAGATGTGCACGCAGGAGATGTGCACGCAGGAGATGTGCGCCGCAGGAGATGTGCGCAGCAGGAGATGTGCACCGCAGGAGATGTGCTCCGCAGGAGATGTGCACCACAGGAGAAGTGCACGCAGGAGATTAGCACGCAGGAGATGTGCGCCGCAGGATGTGTGCGCACAGTTTTTTTATTAATTTGAGTTAATTATTATAATTTATTTGTAAATAAATGTTTCATTTATGTGCAACGAAGGGTGTGTGCCGCAGGATGTGCACCGCCGCCGGAGATGTGCGCGCAGGAGATGTGCACCGCAGGAGATGTACACCGCAGGAGATGTGCGCAGCAGGAGATGTGCACCGCAGGAGATGTGTACGCAGGAGATATGCGCCGCAGGAGATGAGTGCCGCAGGAGATGTGCGCCGCAGGATGTGTGCGCACAGTTTTTTTAGGAATTTGAGTTAATTATTATTATTTTTTATAAATAAATGTTTCATTTATGTGCACCGCAGGGTGTGCGACGAGGGAGGGTCACTGCAGGAGATTTGCGCAGCAGGAGATGTGCGCCACTGGAGATGTGCACCGCAGGAGATGTGCACGCAGGAGATGTGCGCCGCAGGAGATGTGCGCCGCAGGAGATGTACATAGCAGGAGATGTGCGCCGCAGGAGATGTGCGCCGCAGGAGATGTACATAGCAGGAGATGTGCACCGCAGGAGATGTGCACGCAGGAGATGTGCACGCAGGAGATGTGCGCCGCAGGAGATGTGCGCCGCAGGAGATGTACATAGCAGGAGATGTGCACGCAGGAGATGTGCGCCGCAGGAGATGTGCGCCGCAGGAGATGTACATAGCAGGAGATGTGCACCGCAGGAGATGTGCGCCGCAGGATGTGTGCGCACAGTTTTTTTATTAATTTTATTTATGTGCATCTTATGTTCTGCAATGCAGGAGATTTGCGCAGCAGGAGATTTGCGCCGCAGGATGTGTGCGCACAGTTTTTTTATTAATTTGAGTTAATTATTATAATTTTCTTTTTAAATAAATGTTTCATTTATGTGCAACGCAGGGTGTGCGCCGCAGGATGTGCGCCGCAAGAGATGTGCACCGCAGGAGATGTGCGCAGCAGGAGATGTACATAGCAGGAGATGTGCGCCGCAGGCGATATGCGCAGCAGGAGATGTGTGCCGCAGTTTTTTTATTAATTTGATTTTATTTTTTTATTTTTTTGTAAATAAATGTTTCATTTATGTGCAACGCAGGGTGTGCGCCGCAGGAGGTGCGCCGCAAGAGATATGCACCGGCGGAGATGTGCGCAGCAGGAGATGTGCACCGCAGGAGATGTGTACGCAGGAGATATGCGCCGCAGGAGATGAGTGCCGCAAGAGATGTGCGCCGCACGATGTGTGCGCACAGTTTTTTTAGGAATTTGAGTTAATTATTATTATTTTTTGTAAATAAATGTTTCATTTATGTGCACCGCAGGGTGTGCGACGAGGGAGGGTCACTGCAGGAGATTTGCGCAGCAGGAGATGTGCGCCACTGGAGATGTGCGCCGCAGGAGATGTGCACGCAGGAGATGTGCACGCAGGAGATGTGCGCCGCAGGAGATGTACATAGCAGGAGATGTGCGCCGCAGGAGATGTACAAAGCAGGAGATGTGCGCCGCAGGCGATATGCGCCACCGGAGATGTGCACCGCAGGAGATGTGCGCCGCAGGAGATCTGCACGCAGGAGATGTGCAACGCAGGAGATGTGCACAGCAGGAGATGTGCGCAGCAGGATGTGTGCACACAGTTTTTTTATCAATTTGATGTAATAATATTTTTTTGTAAATAAATGTTTTATTTATGTGCACCGCAGGGTGTGCGCCGCAGGATGTGCGCCGCAAGAGATGTGCACCGCAGGAGATGTGCGCAGCAGGAGATGTGCACCGCAGGAGATGTGTGCCGCAGAAGATGTGCGCAGCAGGAGATGTGCGTCACTGGAGATGTGCGTCACAGGAGATGTGCAGAGCAGGAGATGTGCGCAGCAGGAGATGTGCAGAGCAGGACATGTGCGTTGCAGGATTAGTGCCGCAGTTTTTTTATTAATTTGATTTTATTTTTTTATTTTTTGTAAATAAATGTTTCATTTATGTGCAACGCAGGGTGTGCGCCGCAGGAGGTGCGCCGCAAGAGATATGCACCGGCGGAGATGTGCGCAGCAGGAGATGTGCACCGCAGGAGATGTGTACGCAGGAGATATGCGTCGCAGGAGATGAGTGCCGCAGGAGATGTGCGCCGCAGGCTGTGTGCGCACAGTTTTTTTAGGAATTTGAGTTAATTATTATTATTTTTTGTAAATAAATGTTTCATTTATGTGCACCGCAGGGTGTGCGACGAGGGAGGGTCACTGCAGGAGATTTGCGCAGCAGGAGATGTGCGCCACAGGAGATGTGCACCGCAGGAGATGTGCACGCAGGAGATGTGCGCCGCAGGAGATGTGCGCCGCAGGAGATGTGCGCCGCAGGAGATGTCTATAGCAGGAGATGTGCGCAGCAGGAGATGTGCACCGCAGGAGATGTGTGCCGCAGAAGATGTGCGCAGCAGGAGATGTGCAGAGCAGGAGATGTGCAGAGCAGGAGATGTGCGCAGCAGGAGATGTGCAGAGCAGGACATGTGCGTTGCAGGATTAGTGCGCACAGTTTTTTTATTAATTTGAGTTAATGATTATTTTTTTTTTGTAAGTAAATGTTTCATTTATGTGCACCGCAGGGTGTGCGCCGCAAGAGATGTGCACCGCCGGAAATGTGCGCAGCAGGAGATGTGCACCGCAGGAGATGTGCGCAGCAGGAGATGTGTGCCGCAGGAGATGTGCTCAGCAGGAGATGTGCACCACTTGATATGTGCGCTGCAGGAGATGTGCGCCGCAGGCGATATGCTCAGCAGGAGATGTGTGCCGCAGTTTTTTTATTAATATGATTTAATTTTAATTTTTTTAGTAAATAACTGTTTTATTTATGTGCAATGCAGGATTCGCAACGCAGGATGTGCGCCGCAAGAGATATGCACCGCAGGAGATGTGCGCAACAGGAGATGTGCACCACAGGAGATGTGCGCAGCAGGAGATGTGCACCGCAGGAGATGTGCGCCGCAGGAGATGTGCACCGCAGGAGATGTGCGCCGCAGGATGTGTGCGCACAGTTTTTTTATTAATTTTATTTATGTGCACTGCATGTTCTGCAATGCAGGAGATGTGCGCAGCAGGAGATTTGCGCCACAGGATGTGTGCGCACAGTTTTTTTATTAATTTGAGTTAATTATTATAATTTTATTGTAAATAAATGTTTCATTCATGTGCAACGAAGGGTGTGCGCCGCAGGATGTGCGCCGCAAGAGATGTGCACCGCCGGAGATTTGCGCAGCAGGAGATGTGCGCAGCAGGAGATGTGCACCGCAGGAGATGTGTACGCAGGAGATATGCGCCGCAGGAGATGAGTGCCGCAAGAGATGTGCGCCGCAGGATGTGTGCGCACAGTTTTTTTAGGAATTTGAGTTAATTATTATTATTTTTTGTAAATAAATGTTTCATTTATGTGCACCGCAGGGTGTGCGACGAGGGAGGGTCACTGCAGGAGATTTGCGCAGCAGGATGTGTGCACACAGTTTTTTTATTAATTTGATGTAATAATATTTTTTTGTAAATAAATGTTTCATTTATGTGCACCGCAGGGTGTGCGCCGCAGGATGTGCGCCGCAAGAGATGTGCACCGCAGGAGATGTGCGCAGCAGGAGATGTGCACCGCAGGAGATGTGTGCCGCAGAAGATGTGCGCAGCAGGAGATGTGCGTCACTGGAGATGTGCGTCACAGGAGATGTGCAGAGCAGGAGATGTGCGCAGCAGGAGATGTGCAGAGTAGGACATGTGCGTTGCAGGATTAGTGCCGCAGTTTTTTTTATTAATTTGATTTTATTTTTTTATTTTTTTGTAAATAAATGTTTCATTTATGTGCAACGCAGGGTGTGCGCCGCAGGAGGTGCGCCGCAAGAGATATGCACCGGCGGAGATGTGCGCAGCAGGAGATGTGCACCGCAGGAGATGTGTACGCAGGAGATATGCGTCGCAGGAGATGAGTGCCGCAGGAGATGTGCGCCGCAGGCTGTGTGCGCACAGTTTTTTTAGGAATTTGAGTTAATTATTATTATTTTTTGTAAATAAATGTTTCATTTATGTGCACCGCAGGGTGTGCGACGAGGGAGGGTCACTGCAGGAGATTTGCGCAGCAGGAGATGTGCGCCACAGGAGATGTGCACCGCAGGAGATGTGCACCGCAGGAGATGTGCGCAGCAGGAGATGTGTACCGCAGGAGCTGTGCTCAGCAGGAGATGTGCACCACTTGAGATGTGCGCTGCAGGTGATGTGCGCCGCAGGCGATATGCGCAGCAGGAGATGTGTGCCGCAGTTTTTTTATTAATATGAGTTAATTTTAATTTTTTTTGTAAATAACTGTTTCATTTATGTGCAACGCAGGGTTCGCAACGCAGGATGTGCGCCGCAAGAGATATGCACTGCAGGAGATGTGCGCAACAGGAGATGTGCACCACAGGAGATGTGCGCAGCAGGAGATGTGCACCGCAGGAGATGTGCGCCGCAGGAGATGTGCACCGCAGGAGAAGTGCACGCAGGAGATTAGCACGCAGGAGATGCGCGCCGCAGGATGTGTGCGCACAGTTTTTTTATTAATTTGAGTTAATTATTATAATTTATTTGTAAATAAATGTTTCATTTATGTGCAACGAAGGGTGTGCGCCGCAGGATGTGCACCGCAAGAGATATGCACCGCCGGAGATGTGCACAGCAGGAGATGTGCACCGCAGGAGATGTACACCGCAGGAGATGTGCGCAGCAGGAGATGTGCACCGCAGGAGATGTGTACGCAGGAGATATGCGCCGCAGGAGATGAGTGCCGCAGGAGATGTGCGCCGCAGGATGTGTGCGGAGATGTGCACCGCAGGAGATGTGCGCAGCAGGAGATGTGCACCGCAGGAGATGTGCGCCGCAGGAGATGTGCACCGCAAGAGATGTGCGCAGCAAGAGATTGGCACGCAGGAGATGTGCGCCGCAGGATGTGTGCGCACAGTTTTTTTATTAATTTTATTTATGTGCACCGCATGTTCTGCAATGCAGGAGATGTGCGCAGCAGGAGATTTGCGCCGCAGGATGTGTGCGCACAGTTTTTTTATTAATTTGAGTTAATTATTATACATTTTTTGTAAATAAATGTTTCATTTATGTGCAACGAAGGGTGTGCGCCACAGGATGTGTGCCGCAAGAGATGTGCACCGCCGGAGATGTGCGCAGCAGGAGATGTGCACCGCAGGAGATGTGCACCGCAGGAGATGTGCGCCGCAGGATGTGCGCCGCAAGAGATATGCACCGCCGGAGATGTGCGCAGCAGGAGATGTGCACCGCAGGAGATGTACACCGCAGGAGATGTGCGCAGCATGAGATGTGCACCGCAGGAGATGTGTACGCAGGAGATATGCGCCGCAGGAGATGTGCGACGCAGGATGTGTGCGGAGATGTGCACCGCAGGAGATGTGCGCAGCAGGAGATGTGCACCGCAGGAGATGTGCGCCGCAGGAGATGTGCGCCGCAGGATGTGTGCGCACAGTTTTTTTATTAATTTTATTTATGTGCATCTTATGTTCTGCAATGCAGGAGATGTGCGCAGCAGGAGATTTGCGCCGCAGGATGTGTGCGCACAGTCTTTTTATTAATTTGAGTTAATTATTATAATTTTTTTGTAAACAAATGTTTCATTTATGTGCAACGCAGGGTGTGCGCCGCAGGATGTGCGCCGCAAGAGATGTGCACCGCAGGAGATGTGCGCAGCAGGAGATGTGCACTGCAGGAGATGTGCGCCGCAGGAGATGTGAGTCGCAGGAGATGTACATAGCAGGAGATGTGCGCCGCAGGCGATATGCGCAGCAGGAGATGTGTGCCGCAGTTTTTTTATTAATTTGATTTGATTTTTTTATTGTTTTGTAAATAAATGTTTCATTTATGTGCAACGCAGGGTGTTTTCGCCGCAGGATGTGCGCCGCAAGAGATATGCACCGGCGGAGATGTGCGCAGCAGGAGATGTGCACCGCAGGAGATGTGTACGCAGGAGATATGCGCCGCAGGAGATGAGTGCCGCAGGAGATGTGCGCCGCAGGCTGTGTGCGCACAGTTTTTTTAGGAATTTGAGTTAATTATTATTATTTTTTGTAAATAAATGTTTCATTTATGTGCACCGCAGGGTGTGCGACGAGGGAAGGTCACTGCAGGAGATTTGCGCAGCAGGAGATGTGCGCCACTGGAGATGTGCACCGCAGGAGATGTGCACGCAGGAGATGTGCACGCAGGAGATGTGCGCCGCAGGAGATGTGCGCCGCAGGAGATGTACATAGCAGGAGATGTGCACGCAGGACATGTGCGCCGCAGGAGATGTACAAAGCAGGAGATGTGCGCCGCAGGCGATATGCGCCACCGGAGATGTTCACCGCAGGAGATGTGCGCCGCAGGAGATCTGCACGCAGGAGATGTGCAACGCAGGAGATGTGCACAGCAGGAGATGTGCGCAGCAGGATGTGTTCACACAGTTTTTTTATTAATTTGATGTAATAATATTTTTTTGTAAATAAATGTTTCATTTATGTGCACCGCAGGGTGTGCGCCGCAGGATGTGCGCCGCAAGAGATGTGCACTGCAGGAGATGTGCGGAGCAGGAGATGTGCACCGCAGGAGATGTGTGCCGCAGAAGATGTGCGCTGCAGGATTAGTGCGCACAGTTTTTTTATTAATTTGAGTTAATTATTATTATTTTTTGTAAATAAATGTTTCATTTATGTGCACCGCAGGGTGTGCGACGAGGGAAGGTCACTGCAGGAGATTTGCGCAGCAGGAGATGTGCGCCACTGGAGATGTGCACCGCAGGAGATGTGCACGCAGGAGATGTGCACGCAGGAGATGTGCGCCGCAGGAGATGTGCGCCGCAGGAGATGTACATAGCAGGAGATGTGCACGCAGGACATGTGCGCCGCAGGAGATGTACAAAGCAGGAGATGTGCGCCGCAGGCGATATGCGCCACCGGAGATGTTCACCGCAGGAGATGTGCGCCGCAGGAGATCTGCACGCAGGAGATGTGCAACGCAGGAGATGTGCACAGCAGGAGATGTGCGCAGCAGGATGTGTTCACACAGTTTTTTTATTAATTTGATGTAATAATATTTTTTTGTAAATAAATGTTTCATTTATGTGCACCGCAGGGTGTGCGCCGCAGGATGTGCGCCGCAAGAGATGTGCACTGCAGGAGATGTGCGGAGCAGGAGATGTGCACCGCAGGAGATGTGTGCCGCAGAAGATGTGCGCAGCAGGAGATGTGCAGAGCAGGAGATGTGCGCTGCAGGATTAGTGCGCACAGTTTTTTTATTAATTTGAGTTAATTATTATTTTTTTTGTAAGTAAATGTTTCATTTATGTGCACCGCAGGGTGTGCGCCACAAGAGATGTGCACCGCCGGAAATGTGCGCAGCAGGAGATGTGCACCGCAGGAGATGTGTGCAGCAGGAGATGTGTGCCGCAGGAGATGTGCTCAGCAGGAGATGTGCACCACTTGAGATGTGCGCTGCAGGAGATGTGCGCCGCAGGCGATATGCGCAGCAGGAGAAGTGTGCCGCAGTTTTTTTATTAATATGATTTAATTTTAATTTTTTTTGTAAATAACTGTTTTATTTATGTGCAACGCAGGGTTCGCAACGCAGGATGTGCGCCGCAAGAGATATGCACCGCAGGAGATGTGCGCAACAGGAGATGTGCACCACAGGAGATGTGCGCAGCAGGAGATGTGCACCGCAGGAGATGTGCTCCGCAGGAGATGTGCACCGCAGGAGAAGTGCGCAGCAGGAGATGTGCACCGCAGGAGATGTACACCGCAGGAGATGTGCGCAGCATGAGATGTGCACCGCAGGAGATGTGCGCCGCAGGAGATCTGCACGCAGGAGATGTGCAACGCAGGAGATGTGCACAGCAGGAGATGTGCGCAGCAGGATGTGTGCACACAGTTTTTTATTAATTTGATGTAATAATATTTTTTTGTAAATAAATGTTTCATTTATGTGCACCGCAGGGTGTGCGCCGCAGGATGTGCACCGCAAGAGATGTGCACCGCAGGAGATGTGTGCCGCAGAAGATGTGCGCAGCAGGAGATGTAGAGAATAGGAGATGTGCAGAGCAAGAGATGTGCGCAGCAGGAGATGTGCAGAGCAGGAGATGTGCGCTGCAGGATTAGTGCGCACAGTTTTTTTATTAATTTGAGTTAATTATTATTTTTTTTTGTAAGTAAATGTTTCATTTATGTGCACCGCAGGGTGTGCGCCACAAGAGATGTAAACCGCCGGAAATGTGCGCAGCAGGAGATGTGCACCGCAGGAGATGTGCGCAGCAGGAGATGTGTACCGCAGGAGCTGTGCTCAGCAGGAGATGTGCACCACTTGAGATGTGCGCTGCAGGTGATGTGCGCCGCAGGCGATATGCGCAGCAGGAGATGTATGCCGCAGTTTTTTTATTAATATGAGTTAATTTTAATTTTTTTTGTAAATAACTGTTTTATTTATGTGCAACGCAGGGTTCGCAACGCAAGATGTGCGCCGCAAGAGATATGCACTGCAGGAGATGTGCGCAACAGGAGATGTGCACCACAGGAGATGTGCGCAGCAGGAGATGTGCACCGCAGGAGATGTGCGCCGCAGGAGATGTGCACCGCAGGAGAAGTGCACGCAGGAGATTAGCACGCAGGAGATGCGCGCCGCAGGATGTGTGCGCACAGTTTTTTTATTAATTTGAGTTAATTATTATAATTTATTTGTAAATAAATGTTTCATTTATGTGCAACGAAGGGTGTGCGCCGCAGGATGTGCACCGCAAGAGATATGCACCGCCGGAGATGTGCACAGCAGGAGATGTGCACCGCAGGAGATGTACACCGCAGGAGATGTGCGCAGCAGGAGATGTGCACCGCAGGAGATGTGTACGCAGGAGATGTGCGCCGCAGGAGATGTGCACCGCAAGAGATGTGCGCAGCAAGAGATTGGCACGCAGGAGATGTGCGCCGCAGGATGTGTGCGCACAGTTTTTTTATTAATTTTATTTATGTGCACCGCATGTTCTGCAATGCAGGAGATGTGCGCAGCAGGAGATTTGCGCCGCAGGATGTGTGCGCACAGTTTTTTTATTAATTTGAGTTAATTATTATACATATTTTGTAAATAAATGTTTCATTTATGTGCAACGAAGGGTGTGCGCCACAGGATGTGTGCCGCAAGAGATGTGCACCGCCGGAGATGTGCGCAGCAGGAGATGTGCACCGCAGGAGATGTGCACCGCAGGAGATGTGCGCCGCAGGATGTGCGCCGCAAGAGATATGCACCGCCGGAGATGTGCGCAGCAGGAGATGTGCACCGCAGGAGATGTACACCGCAGGAGATGTGCGCAGCATGAGATGTGCACCGCAGGAGATGTGTACGCAGGAGATATGCGCCGCAGGAGATGTGCGACGCAGGATGTGTGCGGAGATGTGCACCGCAGGAGATGTGCGCAGCAGGAGATGTGCACCGCAGGAGATGTGCGCCGCAGGAGATGTGCGCCGCAGGATGTGTGCGCACAGTTTTTTTATTAATTTTATTTATGTGCATCTTATGTTCTGCAATGCAGGAGATGTGCGCAGCAGGAGATTTGCGCCGCAGGATGTGTGCGCACAGTCTTTTTATTAATTTGAGTTAATTATTATAATTTTTTTGTAAATAAATGTTTCATTTATGTGCAACGCAGGGTGTGCGCCGCAGGATGTGCGCCGCAAGAGATGTGCACCGCAGGAGATGTGCGCAGCAGGAGATGTGCACTGCAGGAGATGTGCGCCGCAGGAGATGTGAGTCGCAGGAGATGTACATAGCAGGAGATGTGCGCCGCAGGCGATATGCGCAGCAGGAGATGTGTGCCGCAGTTTTTTTATTAATTTGATTTGATTTTTTTATTGTTTTGTAAATAAATGTTTCATTTATGTGCAACGCAGGGTGTTTTCGCCGCAGGATGTGCGCCGCAAGAGATATGCACCGGCGGAGATGTGCGCAGCAGGAGATGTGCACCGCAGGAGATGTGTACGCAGGAGATATGCGCCGCAGGAGATGAGTGCCGCAGGAGATGTGCGCCGCAGGCTGTGTGCGCACAGTTTTTTTAGGAATTTGAGTTAATTATTATTATTTTTTGTAAATAAATGTTTCATTTATGTGCACCGCAGGGTGTGCGACGAGGGAAGGTCACTGCAGGAGATTTGCGCAGCAGGAGATGTGCGCCACTGGAGATGTGCACCGCAGGAGATGTGCACGCAGGAGATGTGCACGCAGGAGATGTGCGCCGCAGGAGATGTGCGCCGCAGGAGATGTACATAGCAGGAGATGTGCACGCAGGACATGTGCGCCGCAGGAGATGTACAAAGCAGGAGATGTGCGCCGCAGGCGATATGCGCCACCGGAGATGTTCACCGCAGGAGATGTGCGCCGCAGGAGATCTGCACGCAGGAGATGTGCAACGCAGGAGATGTGCACAGCAGGAGATGTGCGCAGCAGGATGTGTGCACACAGTTTTTTTTATTAATTTGATGTAATAATATTTTTTTGTAAATAAATGTTTCATTTATGTGCACCGCAGGGTGTGCGCCGCAGGATGTGCGCCGCAAGAGATGTGCACCGCAGGAGATGTGCGCAGCAGGAGATGTGCACCACAGGAGATGTGTGCCGCAGAAGATGTGCGCAGCAGGAGATGTGCGTCACAGGAGATGTGCAGAGCAGGAGATGTGCGCAGCAGGAGATGTGCAGAGCAGGACATGTGCGTTGCAGGATTAGTGAGCACAGTTTTTTTATTAATTTGAGTTAATTATTATTTTTTTTGTAAGTAAATGTTTCATTTATGTGCACCGCAGGGTGTGCGCCGCAAGAGATGTGCACCGCAGGAGATGTGCGCAGCAGGAGATGTGTGCCGCAGGAGATGTGCTCAGCAGGAGATGTGCACCACTTGAGATGTGCGCTGCAGGAGATGTGCGCCGCAGGCGATATGCGCAGCAGGAGATGTGTGCCGCAGTTTTTTTATTAATATGATTTAATTTAAATTTTTTTTGTAGATAACTGTTTTATTTATGTGCAATGCAGGGTGATTTGCGCCGCAGGATGTGTGCGCACAGTTTTTTTATTAATTTGAGTTAATTATTATACATTTTTTGTAAATAAATGTTTCATTTATGTGCAACGAAGGGTGTGCGCCACAGGATGTGTGCCGCAAGAGATGTGCACCGCCGGAGATGTGCGCAGCAGGAGATGTGCACCGCAGGAGATGTGTGCCGCAGAAGATGTGCGCAGCAGGAGATGTGCAGAGCAGGAGATGTGCGCTGCAGGATTAGTGCGCACAGTTTTTTTATTAATTTGAGTTAATTATTATTTTTTTTGTAAGTAAATGTTTCATTTATGTGCACCGCAGGGTGTGCGCCACAAGAGATGTGCACCGCCGGAAATGTGCGCAGCAGGAGATGTGCACCGCAGGAGATGTGTGCAGCAGGAGATGTGTGCCGCAGGAGATGTGCTCAGCAGGAGATGTGCACCACTTGAGATGTGCGCTGCAGGAGATGTGCGCCGCAGGCGATATGCGCAGCAGGAGAAGTGTGCCGCAGTTTTTTTATTAATATGATTTAATTTTAATTTTTTTTGTAAATAACTGTTTTATTTATGTGCAACGCAGGGTTCGCAACGCAGGATGTGCGCCGCAAGAGATATGCACCGCAGGAGATGTGCGCAACAGGAGATGTGCACCACAGGAGATGTGCGCAGCAGGAGATGTGCACCGCAGGAGATGTGCTCCGCAGGAGATGTGCACCGCAGGAGAAGTGCACGCAGGAGATTAGCGCCGCAGGAGATGTGCGCCGCAGGATGTGTGCGCACAGTTTTCTTATTAATTTGAGTTAATTATTATAATTAATTTGTAAATAAATGTTTCATTTATGTGCAACGAAGGGTGTGCGCCAAAGGATGTGTGCCGCAAGAGATGTGCACCGCCGGAGATGTGCGCAGCAGGAGATGTGCACCGCAGGAGATGTGCACCGCAGGAGATGTGAGCCTCAGGAGATGTGCACCGCAGGAGATGTGCGCCGCAGGATGTGCGCCGCAAGAGATATGCACCGCCGGAGATGTGCGCAGCAGGAGATGTGCACCGCAGGAGATGTACACCGCAGGAGATGTGCGCAGCATGAGATGTGCACCGCAGGAGATGTGCGCCGCAGGAGATCTGCACGCAGGAGATGTGCAACGCAGGAGATGTGCACAGCAGGAGATGTGCGCAGCAGGATGTGTGCACACAGTTTTTTTATTAATTTGATGTAATAATATTTTTTTGTAAATAAATGTTTCATTTATGTGCACCGCAGGGTGTGCGCCGCAGGATGTGCACCGCAAGAGATGTGCACTGCAGGAGATGTGCGGAGCAGGAGATGTGCACCGCAGGAGATGTGTGCCGCAGAAGATGTGCGCCGCAGGATGTGTGCGGAGATGTGCACCGCAGGAGATGTGCGCAGCAGGAGATGTGCACCGCAGGAGATGTGCGCAGCAGGAGATGTGCACCGCAGGAGATGTGCACCGCAGGAGATGTGCACCGCAGGAGATGTGCGCCGCAGGATGTGCGCCGCAAGAGATATGCACCGCCGGAGATGTGCGCAGCAGGAGATGTGCACCGCAGGAGATGTACACCGCAGGAGATGTGCGCAGCATGAGATGTGCACCGCAGGAGATGTGTACGCAGGAGATATGCGCCGCAGGAGATGTGCGACGCAGGATGTGTTCGGAGATGTGCACCGCAGGAGATGTGCGCAGCAGGAGATGTGCACCGCAGGAGATGTGCGCCGCAGGAGATGTGCGCCGCAGGATGTGTGCGCACAGTTTTTTTATTAATTTTATTTATGTGCATCTTATGTTCTGCAATGCAGGAGATGTGCGCAGCAGGAGATTTGCGCCGCAGGATGTGTGCGCACAGTCTTTTTATTAATTTGAGTTAATTATTATAATTTTTTTGTAAATAAATGTTTCATTTATGTGCAACGCAGGGTGTGCGCCGCAGGATGTGCGCCGCAAGAGATGTGCACCGCAGGAGATGTGCGCAGCAGGAGATGTGCACTGCAGGAGATGTGCACCGCAGGAGATGTGCACCGCAGGAGATTTGCGCCGCAGGTAGTGTGCGCACAGTTTTTTTATTAATTTTATTTATGTGCACTGCATGTTCTGCAATGCAGGAGATGTGCGCAGCAGGAGATTTGCGCCACAGGATGTGTGCGCACAGTTTTTTTATTAATTTGAGTTAATTATTATAATTTTATTGTAAATAAATGTTTCATTCATGTGCAACGAAGGGTGTGCGCCGCAGGATGTGCGCCGCAAGAGATGTGCACCGCCGGAGATTTGCGCAGCAGGAGATGTTCACCGCAGGAGATGTGCGCCGCAGGAGATGTGTACGCAGGAGATATGCGCCGCAGGAGATGAGTGCCGCAGGAGATGTGCGCCGCAGGATGTGTGCGCACAGTTTTTTTAGGAATTTGAGTTAATTATTATTATTTTTTGTAAATAAATGTTTCATTTATGTGCACCGCAGGGTGTGCGACGAGGGAGGGTCACTGCAGGAGATTTGCGCAGCAGGAGATCTGCGCCACTGGAGATGTGCACCGCAGGAGATGTGCACGCAGGAGATGTGCACGCAGGAGATGTGCGCCGCAGGAGATGTGCGCCGCAGGAGATGTACATAGCAGGAGATGTGCACGCAGGAGATGTGCGCCGCAGGAGATGTACAAAGCAGGAGATGTGCGCCGCAGGCGATATGCGCCACCGGAGATGTGCACTGCAGGAGATATGCGCCGCAGGAGATCTGCACGCAGGAGATGTGCAACGCAGGAGATGTGCACAGCAGGAGATGTGCGCAGCAGGATGTGTGCACACAGTTTTTTTATTAATTTGATGTAATAATATTTTTTTGTAAATAAATGTTTCATTTATGTGCACCGCAGGGTGTGCGCCGCATGATGTGCGCCGCAAGAGATGTGCACCGCAGGAGATGTGCGCAGCAGGAGATGTGCACCGCAGGAGATGTGTGCCGCAGAAGATGTGCGCAGCAGGAGATGTGCATCACAGGAGAGGTGCAGAGCAGGAGATCTGCGCAGCAGGACATGTGCAGAGCAGGAGATGTGCATTGCAGGATTAGTGCGCACAGTTTTTTTATTAATTTGAGTTAATTATTATTTTTTTTTTGTAAATAAATGTTTCATTTATGTGCACCGCAGGGTGTGCGCCGCAAGAGATGTGCACCGCCGGAAATGTGCGCAGCAGGAGATGTGCACCGCAGGAGATGTGCGCAGCAGGAGATGTGTGCCGCAGGAGATGTGCTCAGCAGGAGATGTGCACCACTTGAGATGTGCGCTGCAGGAGATGTGCGCCGCAGGCGATATGCGCAGTAGGAGATGTGTGCCGCAGTGTTTTTATTAATATGATTTCATTTTAATTTTTTTTGTAAATAACTGTTTTATTTATGTGCAACGCAGGGTTCGCAACGCAGGATGTGCGCCGCAAGAGATATGCACCGCAGGAGATGTGCGCAACAGGAGATGTGCACCACAGGAGATGTGCGCAGCAGGAGATGTGCACCGCAGGAGATGTGCGCCGCAGGAGATGTGCACCGCAGGAGAAGTGCACGCAGGAGATTAGCACGCAGGAGATGTGCGCCGCAGGATGTGTGCATACAGTTTTTTTATTAATTTGAGTTAATTATTATAATTTATTTGTAAATAAATGTTTCATTTATGTGCAACGAAGGGTGTGCGCCGCAGGATGTGCACCGCAAGAGATATGCACCGCAGGAGATGTGCACAGCAGGAGATGTGCACCGCAGGAGATGTACACCGCAGGAGATGTGCGCAGCAGGAGATGTGCACCACTTGAGATGTGCGCTGCAGGAGATGTGCGCCGCAGGCGATATGCGAAGCAGGAGAAGTGTGCCGCAGTTTTTTTATTAATATGATTTAATTTTAATTTTTTTTGTAAATAACTGTTTTATTTATGTGCAACGCAGGGTTCGCAACGCAGGATGTGCGCCGCAAGAGATATGCACCGCAGGAGATGTGCACCGCAGGAGATGTACACCGCAGGAGATGTGCGCAGCAGAAGATGTGCGCCGCAGGATGTGTGCGGAGATGTGCACCGCAGGAGATGTGCGCAGCAGGAGATGTGCACCGCAGGAGATGTGCGCAGCAGGATGTGTGCGCACAGTTTTTTTATTAATTTTATTTATGTGCACCGCATGTTCTGCAATGCAGGAGATGTGCGCAGCAGGAGATTTGCGCCGCAGGATGTGTGCGCACAGTTTTTTTATTAATTTGAGTTAATTATTATAATTTTTTTGTAAATAAATGTTTCATTTATGTGCACCGCAGGGTGTGCGCCGCAGGATGTGCACCGCAAGAGATGTGCACTGCAGGAGATGTGCGGAGCAGGAGATGTGCACCGCAGGAGATGTGCACCGCAGGAGATGTGAGCCTCAGGAGATGTGCACCGCAGGAGATGTGCGCCGCAGGATGTGCGCCGCAAGAGATATGCACCGCCGGAGATGTGCGCAGCAGGAGATGTGCACCGCAGGAGATGTACACCGCAGGAGATGTGCGCAGCATGAGATGTGCACCGCAGGAGATGTGCGCCGCAGGAGATCTGCACGCAGGAGATGTGCAACGCAGGAGATGTGCACAGCAGGAGATGTGCGCAGCAGGATGTGTGCACACAGTTTTTTTATTAATTTGATGTAATAATATTTTTTTGTAAATAAATGTTTCATTTATGTGCACCGCAGGGTGTGCGCCGCAGGATGTGCACCGCAAGAGATGTGCACTGCAGGAGATGTGCGGAGCAGGAGATGTGCACCGCAGGAGATGTGTGCCGCAGAAGATGTGCGCAGCAGGAGATGTAGAGAATAGGAGATGTGCAGAGCAGGAGATGTGCGCAGCAGGAGATGTGCAGAGCAGGAGATGTGCGCTGCAGGATTAGTGCGCACAGTTTTTTTATTAATTTGAGTTAATTATTATTTTTTTTTGTAAGTAAATGTTTCATTTATGTGCACCGCAGGGTGTGCGCCACAAGAGATGTAAACCGCCGGAAATGTGCGCAGCAGGAGATGTGCACCGCAGGAGATGTGCGCAGCAGGAGATGTGTACCGCAGGAGCTGTGCTCAGCAGGAGATGTGCACCACTTGAGATGTGCGCTGCAGGTGATGTGCGCCGCAGGCGATATGCGCAGCAGGAGATGTGTGCCGCAGTTTTTTTATTAATATGAGTTAATTTTAATTTTTTTTGTAAATAACTGTTTTATTTATGTGCAACGCAGGGTTCGCAACGCAGGATGTGCGCCGCAAGAGATATGCACTGCAGGAGATGTGCGCAACAGGAGATGTGCACCACAGGAGATGTGCGCAGCAGGAGATGTGCACCGCAGGAGATGTGCGCCGCAGGAGATGTGCACCGCAGGAGAAGTGCACGCAGGAGATTAGCACGCAGGAGATGCGCGCCGCAGGATGTGTGCGCACAGTTTTTTTTATTAATTTGAGTTAATTATTATAATTTATTTGTAAATAAATGTTTCATTTATGTGCAACGAAGGGTGTGCACCGCAGGATGTGCACCGCAAGAGATATGCACCGCCGGAGATGTGCACAGCAGGAGATGTGCACCGCAGGAGATGTACACCGCAGGAGATGTGCGCAGCAGGAGATGTGCACCGCAGGAGATGTGTACGCAGGAGATATGCGCCGCAGGAGATGAGTGCCGCAGGAGATGTGCGCCGCAGGATGTGTGCGGAGATGTGCACCGCAGGAGATGTGCGCAGCAGGAGATGTGCACCGCAGGAGATGTGCGCCGCAGGAGATGTGCACCGCAAGAGATGTGCGCAGCAAGAGATTGGCACGCAGGAGATGTGCGCCGCAGGATGTGTGCGCACAGTTTTTTTATTAATTTTATTTATGTGCACCGCATGTTCTGCAATGCAGGAGATGTGCGCAGCAGGAGATTTGCGCCGCAGGATGTGTGCGCACAGTTTTTTTATTAATTTGAGTTAATTATTATAAATTTTTTGTAAATAAATGTTTCATTTATGTGCAACGAAGGGTGTGCGCCACAGGATGTGTGCCGCAAGAGATGTGCACCGCCGGAGATGTGCGCAGCAGGAGATGTGCACCGCAGGAGATGTGCACCGCAGGAGATGTGCGCCGCAAGAGATATGCACCGCCGGAGATGTGCGCAGCAGGAGATGTGCACCGCAGGAGATGTACACCGCAGGAGATGTGCGCAGCATGAGATGTGCACCGCAGGAGATGTGTACGCAGGAGATATGCGCCGCAGGAGATGTGCGACGCAGGATGTGTGCGGAGATGTGCACCGCAGGAGATGTGCGCAGCAGGAGATGTGCACCGCAGGAGATGTGCGCCGCAGGAGATGTGCGCCGCAGGATGTGTGCGCACAGTTTTTTTATTAATTTTATTTATGTGCATCTTATGTTCTGCAATGCAGGAGATGTGCGCAGCAGGAGATTTGCGCCGCAGGATGTGTGCGCACAGTCTTTTTATTAATTTGAGTTAATTATTATAATTTTTTTGTAAATAAATGTTTCATTTATGTGCAACGCAGGGTGTGCGCCGCAGGATGTGCGCCGCAAGAGATGTGCACCGCAGGAGATGTGCGCAGCAGGAGATGTGCACTGCAGGAGATGTGCGCCGCAGGAGATGTGAGTCGCAGGAGATGTACATAGCAGGAGATGTGCGCCGCAGGCGATATGCGCAGCAGGAGATGTGTGCCGCAGTTTTTTTATTAATTTGATTTGATTTTTTTATTGTTTTGTAAATAAATGTTTCATTTATGTGCAACGCAGGGTGTTTTCGCCGCAGGATGTGCGCCGCAAGAGATATGCACCGGCGGAGATGTGCGCAGCAGGAGATGTGCACCGCAGGAGATGTGTACGCAGGAGATATGCGCCGCAGGAGATGAGTGCCGCAGGAGATAAGCGCCGCAGGCTGTGTGCGCACAGTTTTTTTAGGAATTTGAGTTAATTATTATTATTTTTTGTAAATAAATGTTTCATTTATGTGCACCGCAGGGTGTGCGACGAGGGAAGGTCACTGCAGGAGATTTGCGCAGCAGGAGATGTGCGCCACTGGAGATGTGCACCGCAGGAGATGTGCACGCAGGAGATGTGCACGCAGGAGATGTGCGCCACAGGAGATGTACATAGCAGGAGATGTGCACGCAGGACATGTGCGCCGCAGGAGATGTACAAAGCAGGAGATGTGCGCCGCAGGCGATATGCGCCACCGGAGATGTTCACCGCAGGAGATGTGCGCCGCAGGAGATCTGCACGCAGGAGATGTGCAACGCAGGAGATGTGCACAGCAGGAGATGTGCGCAGCAGGATGTGTGCACACAGTTTTTTTATTAATTTGATGTAATAATATTTTTTTGTAAATAAATGTTTCATTTATGTGCACCGCAGGGTGTGCGCCGCAGGATGTGCGCCGCAAGAGATGTGCACCGCAGGAGATGTGCGCAGCAGGAGATGTGCACCACAGGAGATTTGTGCCGCAGAAGATGTGCGCAGCAGGAGATGTGCGTCACAGGAGATGTGCAGAGCAGGAGATGTGCGCAGCAGGAGATGTGCAGAGCAGGACATGTGCGTTGCAGGATTAGTGCGCACAGTTTTTTTATTAATTTGAGTTAATTATTATTTTTTTTTGTAAGTAAATGTTTCATTTATGTGCACCGCAGGGTGTGCGCCGCAAGAGATGTGCACCGCAGGAGATGTGCGCAGCAGGAGATGTGTGCCGCAGGAGATGTGCTCAGCAGGAGATGTGCACCACTTGAGATGTGCGCTGCAGGAGATGTGCGCCGCAGGCGATATGCGCAGCAGGAGATGTGTGCCGCAGTTTTTTTATTAATATGATTTAATTTTAATTTTTTTTGTAGATAACTGTTTTATTTATGTGCAATGCAGGGTTCGCAACGCAGGATGTGCGCCGCAAGAGATATGCACCGCAGGAGATGTGCGCAACAGGAGATGTGCACCACAGGAGATGTGCGCAGCAGGAGATGTGCACCGCAGGAGATGTGCGCCGCAGGAGAAGTGCACCGCAGGAGAAGTGCACGCAGGAGATTAGCACGCAGGAGATGTGCGCCGCAGGATGTGTGCATACAGTTTTTTTATTAATTTGAGTTAATTATTATAATTTATTTGTAAATAAATGTTTCATTTATGTGCAACGAAGGGTGTGCGCCGCAGGATGTGCACCGCAAGAGATATGCACCGCCGGAGATGTGCACAGCAGGAGATGTGCACCGCAGGAGATGTACACCGCAGGAGATGTGCGCAGCAGGAGATGTGCACCACTTGAGATGTGCGCTGCAGGAGATGTGCGCCGCAGGCGATATGCGAAGCAGGAGAAGTGTGCCGCAGTTTTTTTATTAATATGATTTAATTTTAATTTTTTTTGTAAATAACTGTTTTATTTATGTGCAACGCAGGGTTCGCAACGCAGGATGTGCGCCGCAAGAGATATGCACCGCAGGAGATGTGCGCAACAGGAGATGTACACCGCAGGAGATGTGCGCAGCAGGAGATGTGCACCGCAGGAGATGTGTACGCAGGAGATATGCGCCGCAGGAGATGAGTGCCGCAGGAGATGTGCGCCGCAGGATGTGTGCGGAGATGTGCACCGCAGGAGATGTGCGCAGCCGGAGATGTGCACCGCAGGAGATGTGCGCCGCAGGAGATGTGCACCGCAAGAGATGTGCGCAGCAAGAGATTGGCAGGCAGGAGATGTGCGCCGCAGGATGTGTGCGCACAGTTTTTTTATTAATTTTATTTATGTGCACCGCATGTTCTGCAATGCAGGAGATGTGCGCAGCAGGAGATTTGCGCCGCAGGATGTGTGCGCACAGTTTTTTTATTAATTTGAGTTAATTATTATAAATTTTTTGTAAATAAATGTTTCATTTATGTGCAACGAAGGGTGTGCGCCAAAGGATGTGTGCCGCAAGAGATGTGCACCGCCGGAGATGTACACCGCAGGAGATGTGCGCAGCATGAGATGTGCACCGCAGGAGATGTGCGCCGCAGGAGATCTGCACGCAGGAGATGTGCAATGCAGGAGATGTGCACAGCAGGAGATGTGCGCAGCAGGATGTGTGCACACAGTTTTTTTATTAATTTGATGTAATAATATTTTTTTGTAAATAAATGTTTCATTTATGTGCACCGCAGGGTGTGCGCCGCAGGATGTGCACCGCAAGAGATGTGCACTGCAGGAGATGTGCGGAGCAGGAGATGTGCAGAGCAGGAGATGTGCGCAGCAGGAGATGTGCAGAGCAGGAGATGTGCAGAGCAGGAGATGTGCGCAGCAGGAGATGTGCAGAGCAGGAGATGTGCGCTGCAGGATTAGTGCGCACAGTTTTTTTATTAATTTGAGTTAATTATTATTTTTTTTGTAAGTAAATGTTTCATTTATGTGCACAGCAGGGTGTGCGCCACAAGAGATGTAAACCGCCGGAAATGTGCGCAGCAGGAGATGTGCACCGCAGGAGATGTGCGCAGCAGGAGATGTGTACCGCAGGAGCTGTGCTCAGCAGGAGATGTGCAACACTTGAGATGTGCGCTGCAGGAGATGTGCGCCGCAGGCGATATGCGCAGCAGGAGATGTGTGCCGCAGTTTTTTTATTAATATGAGTTAATTTTAATTTTTTTTGTAAATAACTGTTTTATTTATGTGCAACGCAGGGTTCGCAACGCAGGATGTGCGCCGCAAGAGATATGCACTGCAGGAGATGTGCGCAACAGGAGATGTGCACCACAGGAGATGTGCGCAGCAGGAGATGTGCACCGCAGGAGATGTGCGCCGCAGGAGATGTGCACCGCAGGAGAAGTGCACGCAGGAGATTAGCACGCAGGAGATGTGCGCCGCAGGATGTGTGCGCACAGTTTTTTTATTAATTTGAGTTAATTATTATAATTTATTTGTAAATAAATGTTTCATTTATGTGCAACGAAGGGTGTGCGCCGCAGGATGTGCACCGCAAGAGATATGCACCGCCGGAGATGTGCACAGCAGGAGATTTGCACCGCAGGAGATGTACACCGCAGGAGATGTGCGCAGCAGGAGATGTGCACCGCAGGAGATTTGCGCCGCAGGAGATGTGCACCGCAAGAGAGGTGCGCAGCAAGAGATTGGCACGCAGGAGATGTGCGCCGCAGGTTGTGTGCGCACAGTTTTTTTATTAATTTTATTTATGTGCACCGCATGTTCTGCAATGCAGGAGATGTGCTCCAGTTTTTTTATTAATTTGAGTTAATTATTATAAATTTTTTGTAAATAAATGTTTCATTTATGTGCAACGAAGGGTGTGCGCCACAGGATGTGTGCCGCAAGAGATGTGCACCGCCGGAGATGTGCGCAGCAGGAGATGTGCACCGCAGGAGATGTGCACCGCAGGAGATGTGCACCGCAGGAGATGTGCGCCGCAGGATGTGCGCCGCAAGAGATATGCACCGCCGGAGATGTGCGCAGCAGGAGATGTGCACCGCAGGAGATGTACACCGCAGGAGATGTGCGCAGCATGAGATGTGCACCGCAGGAGATGTGTACGCAGGAGATATGCGCCGCAGGAGATGTGCGACGCAGGATGTGTGCGGAGATGTGCACCGCAGGAGATGTGCGCAGCAGGAGATGTGCACCGCAGGAGATGTGCGCCGCAGGAGATGTGCGCCGCAGGGCGTGTGCGCACAGTTTTTTTATTAATTTTATTTATGTGCATCTTATGTTCTGCAATGCAGGAGATGTGCGCAGCAGGAGATTTGCGCCGCAGGATGTGTGCGCACAGTCTTTTTATTAATTTGAGTTAATTATTATAATTTTTTTGTAAATAAATGTTTCATTTATGTGCAACGCAGGGTGTGCGCCGCAGGATGTGCGCCGCAAGAGATGTGCACCGCAGGAGATGTGCGCAGCAGGAGATGTGCACTGCAGGAGATGTGCGCCGCAGGAGATGTGAGTCGCAGGAGATGTACATAGCAGGAGATGTGCGCCGCAGGCGATATGCGCAGCAGGAGATGTGTGCCGCAGTTTTTTTATTAATTTGATTTGATTTTTTTATTGTTTTGTAAATAAATGTTTCATTTATTTGCAACGCAGGGTGTTTTCGCCGCAGGATGTGCGCCGCAAGAGATATGCACCGGCGGAGATGTGCGCAGCAGGAGATGTGCACCGCAGGAGATGTGTACGCAGGAGATATGCGCCGCAGGAGATGAGTGCCGCAGGAGATGTGCGCCGCAGGCTGTGTGCGCACAGTTTTTTTAGGAATTTGACTTAATTATTATTATTTTTTGTAAATAAATGTTTCATTTATGTGCACCGCAGGGTGTGCGACGAGGGAGGGTCACTGCAGGAGATTTGCGCAGCAGGAGATGTGCGCCACTGGAGATGTGCACCGCAGGAGATGTGCGCAGCAGGAGATGTGCACCGCAGGAGATGTGTGCCGCAGAAGATGTGCGCAGCAGGAGATGTGCATCACAGGAGAGGTGCAGAGCAGGAGATCTGCGCAGCAGGAGATGTGCAGAGCAGGAGATGTGCATTGCAGGATTAGTGCGCACAGTTTTTTTATTAATTTGAGTTAATTATTATTTTTTTTTTGTAAGTAAATGTTTCATTTATGTGCACCGCAGGGTGTGTGCCGCAGGAGATGTGCTCAGCAGGAGATGTGCACCACTTGAGATGTGCGCTGCAGGAGATGTGCGCCGCAGGCGATATGCGCAGTAGGAGATGTGTGCCGCAGTGTTTTTATTAATATGATTTCTTTTTAATTTTTTTTGTAAATAACTGTTTTATTTATGTGCAACGCAGGGTTCGCAACGCAGGATGTGCGCCGCAAGAGATATGCACCGCAGGAGATGTGCGCAACAGGAGATGTGCACCACAGGAGATGTGCGCAGCAGGAGATGTGCACCGCAGGAGATGTGCGCCGCAGGAGATGTGCACCGCAGGAGAAGTGCACGCAGGAGATTAGCACGCAGGAGATGTGCGCCGCAGGATGTGTGCATACAGTTTTTTTATTAATTTGAGTTAATTATTATAATTTATTTGTAAATAAATGTTTCATTTATGTGCAACGAAGGGTGTGCGCCGCAGGATGTGCGCCGCCGCCGGAGATGTGCGCGGCAGGAGATTTGTACCGCAGGAGATGTACACCGCAGGAGATGTGCGCAGCAGGAGATGTTCACCGCAGGAGATGTGTACGCAGGAGATATGCGCCGCAGGAGATGAGTGCCGCAGGAGATGTGCGCCGCAGGATGTGTGCGCACAGTTTTTTTAGGAATTTGAGTTAATTATTATTATTTTTTGTAAATAAATGTTTCATTTATGTGCACCGCAGGGTGTGCGACGAGGGAGGGTCACTGCAGGAGATTTGCGCAGCAGGAGATGTGCGCCACTGGAGATGTGCACCGCAGGAGATGTGCACGCAGGAGATGTGCACGCAGGAGAAGTGCGCCGCAGGAGATGTGCGCCGCAGGAGATGTACATAGCAGGAGATGTGTGCAGCAGGAGATGTGCACCGCAGGAGATGTGTACGCAGGAGATATGCGCCGCAGGAGATGAGTGCCGCAGAAGATGTGCGCCGCAGGATGTGTGCGGAGATGTGCACCGCAGGAGATGTGCGCAGCAGGAGATGTGCACCGCAGGAGATGTGCGCCGCAGGAGATGTGCACCGCAGGAGATGTGCGCAGCAGGAGATTGGCACGCAGGAGATGTGCGCCGCAGGATGTGTGCGCACAGTTTTTTTATTAATTTTATTTATGTGCACCGCATGTTCTGCACCGCAGGAGATGTGCGCCTCAGGAGATGTGCACCGCAGGATATGTGCGCCGCAGGATGTGCGTCGCAAGAGATATGCACCGCCAGAGATTTGCGCAGCAGGAGATGTGCACCGCAGGAGATGTACACCGCAGGAGATGTGCTCAGCATGAGATGTGCACCGCAGGAGATGTGTACGCAAGAGATATGCGCCGCAGGAGATGAGTGCCGCAGGAGATGTGCGCCGCAGGAGATGTGCACGCAGGAGATGTGCACGCAGGAGAAGTGCGCCGCAGGAGATGTGCGGCGCAGGAGATGTACATAGCAGGAGATGTGCGCAGCAGGAGATGTGCACCGCAGGAGATGTGTACGCAGGAGATATGCGCCGCAGGAGATGAGTGCCGCAGAAGATGTGCGCCGCAGGATGTGTGCGGAGATGTGCACCGCAGGAGATGTGCGCCGCAGGAGATCTGCACGCAGGAGATGTGCAACGCAGGAGATGTGCACAGCAGGAGATGTGCGCAGCAGGATGTGTGCACACAGTTTTTTTATTAATTTGATGTAATAATATTTTTTTGTAAATAAATGTTTCATTTATGTGCACCGCAGGGTGTGCGCCGCAGGATGTGCGCCGCAAGAGATGTGCACTGCAGGAGATGTGCACAGCAGGAGATGTGCACCGCAGGAGATGTGTGCCGCAGAAGATGTGCGCAGCAGGAGATGTGCGTCACAGGAGATGTGCAGAGCAGGAGATGTGAGCAGCAGGAGAAGTGCAGAGCAGGACATGTGCGTTGCAGGATTAGTGCGCACAGTTTTTTTATTAATTTGAGTAAATTATTTTTTTTTTTTTGTAAGTAAATGTATCATTTATGTGCACCGCAGGGTGTGCGCCGCAGGAGATGTGCACCGCATGAGATGTGCGCAGCAGGAGATGTGTGCCGCAGGAGATGTGCTCAGCAGGAGATGTGCACCACTTAAGATGTGCGCTGCAGGAGATGTGCGCCGCAGGCGATATGCGAAGCAGGAGATGTGTGCCGCAGTTTTTTTATTAATATGATTTAATTTTAATTTTTTTTGTAAATAACTGTTTTATTTATGTGCAATGCAGGGTTCGCAACGCAGGATGTGCGCCGCAAGAGATATGCACCGCAGGAGATGTGCGCAACAGGAGATGTGCACCACAGGAGATGTGCGCAGCAGGAGATGTGCACCGCAGGAGATGTGCGCAACAGGAGATGTGCACCACAGGAGATGTGCACCGCAGGAGATGTGCGCCGCAGGAGATGTGCGCCGCAGGAGATGTACATAGCAGGAGATGTGCGCCGCAGGAGATGTGCGCCGCAGGAGATGTACATAGCAGGAGATGTGCACCGCAGGAGATGTGCACGCAGGAGATGTGCGCCGCAGGAGATGTGCGCCGCAGGAGATGTACATAGCAGGAGATGTGCACGCAGGAGATGTGCGCCGCAGAAGATGTGCGCCGAAGGAGATGTACATAGCAGGAGATGTGCACCGCAGGACATGTGCGCCGCAGGAGATGTGCGCCGCAGGATGTGTGCGCACAGTTTTTTTATTAATTTTATTTATGTGCTTCTTATGTTCTGCAATGCAGGAGTTGTGCGCAGCAGGAGATTTGCGCCGCAGGATGTGTGCGCACAGTTTTTTTATTAATTTGAGTTAATTATTATAATTTTCTTTTTAAATAAATGTTTCATTTATGTGCAACGCAGGGTGTGCGTCGCAGAATGTGCGCCGCAAGAGATGTGCACCGCAGGAGATGTGCGCAGCAGGAGATGTGCACTGCAGGAGATGTGCGCCGCAGGAGATGTGAGTCGCAGGAGATGTACATAGCAGGAGATGTGCGCCGCAGGCGATATGCGCAGCAGGAGATGTGTGCCGCAGTTTTTTTATTAATTTGATTTTATTTTTTTATTTTTTTGTAAATAAATGTTTCATTTATGTGCAACACAGGAGGTGCGCCACAAGAGATATGCACCGGCGGAGATGTGCGCAGCAGGAGATGTGCACCGCAGGAGATGTGTACGCAGGAGATATGCGCCGCAGGAGATGAGTGCCGCAAGAGATATGCGCCGCAGGAGATGAGTGCCGCAGGAGATGTGCGCCGCAGGAGATCTGCACGCAGGAGATGTGCAACGCAGGAGATGTGCACAGCAGGAGATGTGCGCAGCAGGATGTGTGCACACAGTTTTTTTATTAATTTGATGTAATAATATTTTTTTGTAAATAAATGTTTTATTTATGTGCACTTCAGGGTGTGCGCCGCAGGACGTGCGCCGCAAGAGATGTGCACCGCAGGAGATGTGCGCAGCAGGAGATGTGCACCGCAGGAGATGTGTGCCGCAGAAGATGTGCGCAGCAGGAGATGTGCGTCACAGGAGATGTGCAGAGCAGGAGATGTGCGCAGCAGGAGATGTGCAGAGCAGGAGATGTGCGTTGCAGGATTAGTGCGCACAGTTTTTTTATTAATTTGAGTTAATTATTTTTTTTTTTTTTTAAGTAAATGTTTAATTTATGTGCACCGCAGGGTGTGCGCCGCAAGAGATGTGCACCGCCGGAAATGTGCACCGCAGGAGATGTGTACGCAGGAGATATGCGCCGCAGGAGATGAGTGCCGCAAGAGATGTGCGCCGCAGGATGTGTGCGCACAGTTTTTTTAGGAATTTGAGTTAATTATTATTATTTTTTGTAAATAAATGTTTCATTTATGTGCACCGCAGGGTGTGCGACGAGGGAGGGTCACTGCAGGAGATTTGCGCAGCAGGAGATGTGCGCCACTGGAGATGTGCACCGCAGGAGATGTGTGCCGCAGAAGATGTGCGCAGCAGAAGATGTGCATCACAGGAGAGGTGCAGAGCAGGAGATCTGTGCAGCAGGAGATGTGCAGAGCAGGAGATGTGCATTGCAGGATTAGTGCGCACAGTTTTTTTATTAATTTGAGTTAATTATTATTTTTTTTTTGTAAGTAAATGTTTCATTTATGTGCACCGCAGGGTGTGCGCCGCAAGAGATGTGCACCGCCGGAAATGTGCGCAGCAGGAGATGTGCACCGCAGGAGATGTGCGCAGCAGGAGATGTGTGCCGCAGGAGATGTGCTCAGCAGGAGATGTGCACCACTTGAGATGTGCGCTGCAGGAGATGTGCGCCGCAGGCGATATGCGCAGTAGGAGATGTGTGCCGCAGTGTTTTTATTAATATGATTTCTTTTTAATTTTTTTGTAAATAACTGTTTTATTTATGTGCAACGCAGGGTTCGCAACACAGGATGTGCGCCGCAAGAGATATGCACCGCAGGAGATGTGCGCAACAGGAGATGTGCACCACAGGAGATGTGCGCAGCAGGAGATGTGCACCGCAGGAGATGTGCGCCGCAGGAGATGTGCACCGCAGGAGAAGTGCACGCAGGAGATTAGCACGCAGGAGATGTGCGCCGCAGGATGTGTGCATACAGTTTTTTTATTAATTTGAGTTAATTATTATAATTTATTTGTAAATAAATGTTTCATTTATGTGCAACGAAGGGTGTGCGCCGCAGGATGTGCGCCGCCGCCGGAGATGTACACAGCAGGAGATGTGCGCAGCAGGAGATGTGCACCGCAGGAGATGTGTACGCAGGAGATATGCGCCGCAGGAGATGAGTGCCGCAGGAGATGTGCGCCGCAGGATGTGTGCGGAGATGTGCACCGCAGGAGATGTGCGCAGCAGGAGATGTGCACCGCAGGAGATGTGCGCCGCAGGAGATGTGCACCGCAAGAGATGTGCGCAGCAAGAGATTGGCACGCAGGAGATGTGTGCCGCAGGAGATGTGCTCAGCAGGAGATGTGCACCACTTGAGATGTGCGGTGCAGGAGATGTGCGCCGCAGGCGATATGCGCAGCAGGAGATGTGTGCCGCAGTTTTTTTATTAATATGATTTAATTTTAATTTTTTTTGTAAATAACTGTTTTATTTATGTGCAATGCAGGGTTCGCAACGCAGGATGTGCGCCGCAAGAGATATGCACCGCAGGAGATGTGCGCAACAGGAGATGTGCACCACAGTAGATGTGCGCATCAGGAGATGTGCACCGCAGGAGATGTGCGCCGCAGGAGATGTGCACCGCAGGAGATGTGTGCCGCAGGATGTGTGCGCACAGTTTTTTTATTAATTTTATTTATGTGCACTGCATGTTCTGCAATGCAGGAGATGTGCGCAGCAGGAGATTTGCGCCACAGGATGTGTGCGCACAGTTTTTTTATTAATTTGAGTTAATTATTATAATTTTATTGTAAATAAATGTTTCATTCATGTGCAACGAAGGGTGTGCGCCGCAGGATGTGCGCCGCAAGAGATGTGCACCGCCGGAAATGTGCGCAGCAGGAGATGTGCACCGCAGGAGATGTGTGCCGCAGAAGATGTGCGCAGCAGGAGATGTGCGTCACAGGAGATGTGCACCGCAGGAGATGTGCGCAACAGGAGATGTGCACCACAGGAGATGTGCGCAGCAGGAGATGTGCACCGCAGGAGATGTGCGCCGCAGGAGATGTGCACCGCAGGAGAAGTGCACGCAGGAGATTAGCACGCAGGAGATGTGCGCCGCAGGATGTGTGCATACAGTTTTTTTATTAATTTGAGTTAATTATTATAATTTATTTGTAAATAAATGTTTCATTTATGTGCAACGAAGGGTGTGCGCCGCAGGATGTGCGCCGCCGCCGGAGATGTACACAGCAGGAGATGTGCGCAGCAGGAGATGTGCACCGCAGGAGATGTGTACGCAGGAGATATGCGCCGCAGGAGATGAGTGCCGCAGGAGATGTGCGCCGCAGGATGTGTGCGGAGATGTGCACCGCAGGAGATGTGCGCAGCAGGAGATGTGCACCGCAGGAGATGTGCGCCGCAGGAGATGTGCACCGCAAGAGATGTGCGCAGCAAGAGATTGGCACGCAGGAGATGTGTGCCGCAGGAGATGTGCTCAGCAGGAGATGTGCACCACTTGAGATGTGCGGTGCAGGAGATGTGCGCCGCAGGCGATATGCGCAGCAGGAGATGTGTGCCGCAGTTTTTTTATTAATATGATTTAATTTTAATTTTTTTTGTAAATAACTGTTTTATTTATGTGCAATGCAGGGTTCGCAACGCAGGATGTGCGCCGCAAGAGATATGCACCGCAGGAGATGTGCGCAACAGGAGATGTGCACCACAGTAGATGTGCGCATCAGGAGATGTGCACCGCAGGAGATGTGCGCCGCAGGAGATGTGCACCGCAGGAGATGTGTGCCGCAGGATGTGTGCGCACAGTTTTTTTATTAATTTTATTTATGTGCACTGCATGTTCTGCAATGCAGGAGATGTGCGCAGCAGGAGATTTGCGCCACAGGATGTGTGCGCACAGTTTTTTTATTAATTTGAGTTAATTATTATAATTTTATTGTAAATAAATGTTTCATTCATGTGCAACGAAGGGTGTGCGCCGCAGGATGTGCGCCGCAAGAGATGTGCACCGCCGGAAATGTGCGCAGCAGGAGATGTGCACCGCAGGAGATGTGTGCCGCAGAAGATGTGCGCAGCAGGAGATGTGCGTCACAGGAGATGTGCAGAGCAGGAGATGTGCGCAGCAGGAGATGTGCAGAGCAGGAGATGTGCGTTGCAGGATTAGTGCGCACAGTTTTTTTATTAATTTGAGTTAATTATTATTTTTTTTTTGTAAGTAAATGTTTAATTTATGTGCACCGCAGGGTGTGCGCCGCAAGAGATGTGCACCGCCGGAAATGTGCGCAGCAGGAGATGTGCACCGCAGGAGATGTGTACGCAGGAGATGTGCGCCGCAGGAGATGTACATAGCAGGAGATATGCACCGCAGGAGATGTGCACGCAGGAGATGTGCACGCAGGAGATGTGCGCCGCAGGAGATGTGCGCCGCAGGAGATGTACATAGCAGGAGATGTGCACGCAGTAGATGTGCGCCGCAGGAGATGTGCGCCGCAGGAGATGTACATAGCAGGAGATGTGCACCGCAGGAGATGTGCGCCGCAGGAGATGTGCGCCGCAGGATGTGTGCGCACAGTTTTTTTATTAATTTGAGTTAATTATTATAATTTATTTGTAAATAAATGTTTCATTTATGTGCAACGAAGGGTGTGCGCCGCAGGATGTGCACCGCAAGAGATATGCACCGCCGGAGATGTGCACAGCAGGAGATGTTTACCGCAGGAGATGTACACCGCAGGAGATGTGCGCAGCAGGAGATGTGCACCGCAGGAGATGTGTACGCAGGAGATATGCGCCGCAGGAGATGAGTGCCGCAGGAGATGTGCGCCGCAGGATGTGTGCGGAGATGTGCACCGCAGGAGATGTGCGCAGCAGGAGATGTGCACCGCAGGAGATGTGCGCCGCAGGAGATGTGCACCGCAAGAGATGTGCGCAGCAAGAGATTGGCACGCAGGAGATGTGCGCCGCAGGATGTGTGCGCACAGTTTTTTTATTAATTTTATATATGTGCACCGCATGTTCTGCAATGCAGGAGATGTGTGCAGCAGGAGATTTGCGCAGCAGGAGATGTGTGCCGCAGGAGATGTGCTCAGCAGGAGATGTGCACCACTTGAGATGTGCGCTGCAGGAGATGTGCACCGCAGGAGATGTGCGCAGCAGGAGATGTGTGCCGCAGGAGATGTGCTCAGCAGGAGATGTGCACCACTTGAGATGTGCGCTGCAGGAGATGTGCGCCGCAGGCGATATGCGCAGCAGGAGATGTGTGCCGCAGTTTTTTTATTAATATGATTTAATTTTAATTTTTTTTGTAAATAACTGTTTTATTTATGTGCAATGCAGGGTTCGCAACGCAGGATGTGCGCCGCAAGAGATATGCACCGCAGGAGATGTGCGCAACAGGAGATGTGCACCACAGAAGATGTGCACCGCAGGAGATGTGCGCCGCAGGAGATGTGCACCGCAGGAGATGTGTGCCGCATGATGTGTGCGCACAGTTTTTTTATTAATTTTATTTATGTGCACTGCATGTTCTGCAATGCAGGAGATGTGCGCAGCAGGAGATTTGCGCCACAGGATGTGTGCGCACAGTTTTTTTATTAATTTGAGTTAATTATTATAATTTTATTGTAAATAAATGTTTCATTCATGTGCAACGAAGGGTGTGCGCCGCAGGATGTGCGCCGCAAGAGATGTGCACCGCCGGAAATGTGCGCAGCAGGAGATGTGCACCGCAGGAGATGTGCGCAGCAGGAGATGTGTGCCGCAGGAGATGTGCTCAGCAGGAGATGTGCACCACTTGAGATGTGCGCTGCAGGAGATGTGCGCCGCAGGCGATATGCGCAGTAGGAGATGTGTGCCGCAGTGTTTTTATTAATATGATTTCATTTTAATTTTTTTTGTAAATAACTGTTTTATTTATGTGCAACGCAGGGTTCGCAACGCAGGATGTGCGCCGCAAGAGATATGCACCGCAGGAGATGTGCGCAACAGGAGATGTGCACCACAGGAGATGTGCACCGCAGGAGATGTGCGCTGCAGGAGATGTGCACCGCAGGAGAAGTGCACGCAGGAGATTAGCACGCAGGAGATGTGCGCCGCAGGATGTGTGCATACAGTTTTTTTATTAATTTGAGTTAATTATTATAATTTATTTGTAAATAAATGTTTCATTTATGTGCAACGAAGGGTGTGCGCCGCAGGATGTGCGCCGCCGCCGGAGATGTGCGCAGCAGGAGATTTGCACCGCAGGAGATGTACACCGCAGGAGATGTGCGCAGCAGGAGATGTGCACCGCAGGAGATGTGTACATAGGAGATATGCGCCGCAGGAGATGAGTGCCGCAGGAGATGTGCGCCGCAGGATGTGTGCGCACAGTTTTTTTAGGAATTTGAGTTAATTATTATTATTTTTTGTAAATAAATGTTTCATTTATGTGCACCGCAGTGTGTGCGACGAGGGAGGGTCACTGCAGGAGATTTGCGCAGCAGGAGATGTGCGCCACTGGAGATGTGCACCGCAGGAGATGTGCACGCAGGAGAAGTGCGCCGCAGGAGATGTGCGCCGCAGGAGATGTACATAGCAGGAGATGTGCGCAGCAGGAGATGTGCACCGCAGGAGATGTGTACGCAGGAGATTGGCACGCAGGAGATGTGCGCCGCAGGATGTGTGCGCACAATTTTTTTATTAATTTTATTTATGTGCACCGCATGTTCTGCAATGCAGGAGATGTGCAACGCAGGATATGTGCGCCGCAGGATGTGCGCCGCAAGAGATATGCAACGCCGGAGATGTGCGCAGCAGGAGATGTGCACCGCAGGAGATGTACACCGCAGGAGATGTGCTCAGCATGAGATGTGCACCGCAGGAGATGTGTACGCAGGAGATATGCGCCGCAGGAGATGAGTGCCGCAGGAGATGTGCGCCGCAGGATGTGTGCGGAGATGTGCACCGCAGAAGATGTGCGCAGCAGGAGATGTGCACCGCAGGAGATGTGCATCGCAGGAGATGTGCGCCGCAGGATGTGTGCGCACAGTTTTTTTATTAATTTTATTTATGTGCATCTTATGTTCTGCAATGCAGGAGATGTGCGCAGCAGGAGATGTACACCGCAGGAGATGTGCGCAGCAGGAGATGTGCACCGCAGGAGATGTGTACATAGGAGATATGCGCCGCAGGAGATGAGTGCCGCAGGAGATGTGCGCCGCAGGATGTGTGCGCACAGTTTTTTTAGGAATTTGAGTTAATTATTATTATTTTTTGTAAATAAATGTTTCATTTATGTGCACCGCAGTGTGTGCGACGAGGGAGGGTCACTGCAGGAGATTTGCGCAGCAGGAGATGTGCGCCACTGGAGATGTGCACCGCAGGAGATGTGCACGCAGGAGAAGTGCGCCGCAGGAGATGTGCGCCGCAGGAGATGTACATAGCAGGAGATGTGCGCAGCAGGAGATGTGCACCGCAGGAGATGTGTACGCAGGAGATATGCGCCGCAGGAGATGAGTGCCGCAGAAGATGTGCGCCGCAGGATGTGTGCGGAGATGTGCACCGCAGGAGATGTGCGCAGCAGGAGATGTGCACCGTAGGAGATGTGCGCCGCAGGAGATGTGCACCGCAGGAGATGTGCGCAGCAGGAGATTGGCACGCAGGAGATGTGCGCCGCAGGATGTGTGCGCACAATTTTTTTATTAATTTTATTTATGTGCACCGCATGTTCTGCAATGCAGGAGATGTGCAACGCAGGATATGTGCGCCGCAGGATGTGCGCCGCAAAAGATATGCAACGCCGGAGATGTGCGCAGCAGGAGATGTGCACCGCAGGAGATGTACACCGCAGGAGATGTGCTCAGCATGAGATGTGCACCGCAGGAGATGTGCACCGCAGGAGATGTGCGCAGCAGGAGATGTGCACCGCAGGAGATGTGCACCGCAGGAGATGTGCGCCGCAGGATGTGTGCGCACAGTTTTTTTATTAATTTTATTTATGTGCATCTTATGTTCTGCAATGCAGGAGATGTGCGCAGCAGGAGATTTGCGCCGCAGGATGTGTGAGCACAGTTTTTTTATTAATTTGAGTTAATTATTATAATTTTTTTGTAAATAAATGTTTCATTTATGTGCAACGCAGGGTGTGCGCCGCAGGATGTGCGCCGCAAGAGATGTGCACTGCAGGAGATGTGCGCAGCAGGAAATGTGCACTGCAGGAGATGTGCGCCGCAGGAGATGTGAGTCGCAGGAGATGTACATAGCAGGAGATGTGTGCCGCAGGCGATATGCGCAGCAGGAGATGTGTGCCGCAGGAGATGTGCGCCGCAGGAGATCTGCACGCAGGAGATGTGCAACGCAGGAGATGTGCACAGCAGGAGATGTGCGCAGCAGGATGTGTGCACACAGTTTTTTTATTAATTTGATGTAATAATATTTTTTTGTAAACAAATGTTTCATTTATGTGCACCGCAGGGTGTGCGCCGCAGGATGTGCGCCGCAAGAGATGTGCACTGCAGGAGATGTGCGCAGCAGGAGATGTGCACCGCAGGAGATGTGTGCCGCAGAAGATGTGCGCAGCAGGAGATGTGCGTCAAAGGAGATGTGCAGAGCAGGAGATGTGCGCAGCAGGAGATGTGCAGAGCAGTAGATGTGTGCCGCAGGAGATGTGCTCAGCAGGAGATGTGCACCACTTGAGATGTGCGCTGCAGGAGATGTGCGCCGCAGGCGATATGCGCAGCAGGAGATGTGTGCCGCAGTTTTTTTATTAATATGAGTTAATTATTTTTTTTTTTTTGTAAGTATATGTTTCATTTATGTGCACCGCAGGGTGTGCGCCCCAAGAGATGTGCACCGCCGGAAATGTGCGCAGCAGGAGATGTGCACCGCAGGAGATGTGCGCAGCAGGAGATGTGTGCCGCAGGAGATGTGCTCAGCAGGAGATGTGCACCACTTGAGATGTGCGCTGCAGGAGATGTGCGCCGCAGGCGATATGCGCAGCAGGAGATGTGTGCCGCAGTTTTTTTATTAATATGATTTAATTTAAATTTTTTTATAAATAACTGTTTTATTTATGTGCAACGCAGGGTTCGCAACGCAGGATGTGTGCCGCAAGAGATATGCACCGCAGGAGATGTGCGCAACAGGAGATGTGCACCACAGGAGATGTGCGCAGCAGGAGATGTGCACCGCAGGAGATGTGCTCCGCAGGAGATGTGCACCGCAGGAGAAGTGCACGCAGGACATTAGCACGCAGGAGATGTGCGCCGCAGGATGTGTGCGCACAGTGTTTTTATTAATTTGAGTTAATTATTATAATTTATTTGTAAATAAATGTTTCATTTATGTGCAACGAAGGGTGTGCGCCGCAGGATGTGCACCGCCGCCGGAGATGTGCGCGGCAGGAGATGTGCACCGCAGGAGATGTACACCGCAGGAGATGTGCGCAGCAGGAGATGTGCACCGCAGGAGATGTTTACGCAGAAGATATGCGCCGCAGGAGATGAGTGCCGCAGGAGATGTGCGCCGCAGGATGTGTGCGCACAGTTTTTTTAGGAATTTGAGTTAATTATTATTATTTTTTATAAATAAATGTTTCATTTATGTGCACCGCAGGGTGTGCGACGAGGGAGGGTCACTGCAGGAGATTTGCGCAGCAGGAGATGTGCGCCACTGGAGATGTGCACCGCAGGAGATGTGCAGACAGGAGATGTGCACGCAGGAGATGTGCGCCGCAGGAGATGTGCGCCGCAGGAGATGTACATAGCAGGAGATGTGCGCCGCAGGAGATGTGCGCCGCAGGAGATGTACATAGCAGGAGATGTGCACCGCAGGATATGTGCACGCAGGAGATGTGCACGCAGGAGATGTGCGCCGCAGGAGATGTGCGCTGCAGGATGTGTGCGCACAGTTTTTTTATTAATTTTATTTATGTGCATCTTATGTTCTGCAATGCAGGAGATGTGCGCAGCAGGAGATTTGCGCCGCAGGATGTGTGCGCACAGTTTTTTTATTAATTTGAGTTAATTATTATAAATTGTTTGTAAATAAATGTTAAATTTATGTGCAACGAAGGGTGTGCGCCACAGGATGTGTGCCGCAAGAGATGTGCACCGCCGGAGATGTGCGCAGCAGGAGATGTGCACCGCAGGAGATGTGCACCGCAGGAGATGTGCACCGCAGGAGATGTGAGCCTCAGGAGATGTGCACCGCAGGAGATGTGCGCCGCAGGATGTGCGCCGCAAGAGATATGCACCGCCGGAGATGTGCGCAGCAGGAGATGTGCACCGCAGGAGATGTACACCGCAGGAGATCTGCTCAGCATGAGATGTGCACCGCAGGAGATGTGTACGCAGGAGATATGCGCCGCAGGAGATGTGCGACGCAGGATGTGTGCGGAGATGTGCACCGCAGGAGATGTGCGCAGCAGGAGATGTGCACCGCAGGAGATGTGCGCCGCAGGAGATGTGCGCCGCAGGATGTGTGCGCACAGTTTTTTTATTAATTTTATTTATGTGCACTGCATGTTCTGCAATGCAGGAGATGTGCGCAGCAGGAGATTTGCGCCACAGGATGTGTGCGCACAGTTTTTTTATTAATTTGAGTTAATTATTATAATTTTATTGTAAATAAATGTTTCATTCATGTGCAACGAAGGGTGTGCGCAACAGGATGTGCGCCGCAAGAGATGTGCACCGCCGGAGATTTGCGCAGCAGGAGATGTGCACCGCAGGAGATGTGCGCCGCAGGAGATGTGTACGCAGGAGATATGCGCTGCAGGAGATTAGTGCCGCAGGAGATGTGCGCAGCAGGAGATGTGCATCACAGGAGATGTGCAGAGCAGGAGATCTGCGCAGCAGGAGATGTGCAGAGCAGGAGATGTGCATTGCAGGATTAGTGCGCACAGTTTTTTTATTAATTTGAGTTAATTATTATTTTTTTTTGTAAGTAAATGTTTCATTTATGTGCACCGCAGGGTGTGCGCCGCAAGAGATGTGCACCGCCGGAAATGTGAGCAGCAGGAGATGTGCACCGCAGGAGATGTGCGCAGCAGGAGATGTGTGCCGCAGGAGATGTGCTCAGCAGGAGATGTGCACCACTTGAGATGTGCGCCGCAGGCGATATGCGCAGTAGGAGATGTGTGCAGCAGTGTTTTTATTAATATGATTTCATTTTAATTTTTTTTGTAAATAACTGTTTTATTTATGTGCAACGCAGGGTTCGCAACGCAGGATGTGCGCCGCAAGAGATATGCACCGCAGGAGATGTGCGCAACAGGAGATGTGCACCACAGGAGATGTGCGCAGCAGGAGATGTGCATCGCAGGAGATGTGCGCCGCAGGAGATGTGCACCGCAGGAGAGGTGCACGCAGGAGATTAGCACGCAGGAGATGTGCGCCGCAGGATGTGTTCATACAGTTTTTTTATTAATTTGAGTTAATTATTATAATTTATTTGTAAATAAATGTTTCATTTATGTGCAACGAAGGGTGTGCGCCGCAGGATGTGCGCCGCCGCCGGAGATGTGCGCGGCAGGAGATTTGCACCGCAGGAGATGTACACCGCAGGATATGTGCGCAGCAGGAGATGTGCGCCACTGGAGATGTGCACCGCAGGAGATGTGCACGCAGGAGATGTGCACGCAGGAGAAGTGCGCCGCAGGAGATGTGCGCCGCAGGAGATGTACATAGCAGGAGATGTGCGCAGCAGGAGATGTGCACCGCAGGAGATGTGTACGCAGGAGATATGCGCCGCAGGAGATGAGTGCCGCAGAAGATGTGCGCCGCAGGATGTGTGCGGAGATGTGCACCGCAGGAGATGTGCGCAGCAGGAGATGTGCACCGCAGGAGATGTGCGCCTCAGGAGATGTGCACCGCAGGATATGTGCGCCGCAGGATGTGCGCCGCAAGAGATATGCACCGCCGGAGATGTGCGCAGCAGGAGATGTGCACCGCAGGAGATGTACACCGCAGGAGATGTGCTCAGCATGAGATGTGCACCGCAGGAGATGTGTACGCAGGAGATATGCGCCGCAGGACATGAGTGCCGCAGGAGATGTGCGCCGCAGGATGTGTGCGGAGATGTGTACCGCAGAATATGTGCGCAGCAGGAGATGTGCACCGCAGGAGATGTGCACCGCAGGAGATGTGCGCCGCAGGATGTGTGCGCACAGTTTTTTTATTAATTTGAGTTAATTATTATAATTTTTTTGTAAATAAATGTTTCATTTATGTGTAACGCAGGGTGTGCGCCGCAGGATGTGCGCCGCAAGAGATGTGCACCGCAGGAGATGTGCGCAGCAGGAGATGTGCACCGCAGGAGATGTGCGCCGCAGGAGATGTGCGCCGCAGGATGTGTGCGCACAGTTTTTTTATTAATTTTATTTATGTGCACTGCATGTTCTGCAATGCAGGAGATGTGCGCAGCAGGAGATTTGCGCCACAGGATGTGTGCGCACAGTTTTTTTATTAATTTGAGTTAATTATTATAATTTTATTGTAAATAAATGTTTCATTCATGTGCAACGAAGGGTGTGCGCCGCAGGATGTGCGCCGCAAGAGATGTGCACCGCCGGAGATTTGCGCAGCAGGAGATGTGCACCGCAGGAGATGTGCGCCGCAGGAGATGTGTACGCAGGAGATATGCGCTGCAGGAGATGAGTGCCGCAGGAGATGTGCACCGCAGGAGATGTGTGCCGCAGAAGATGTGCGCAGCAGGAGATGTGCATCACAGGAGATGTGCAGAGCAGGAGATCTGCGCAGCAGGAGATGTGCAGAGCAGGAGATGTGCATTGCAGGATTAGTGCGCACAGTTTTTTATTAATTTGAGTTAATTATTATTTTTTTTTGTAAGTAAATGTTTCATTTATGTGCACCGCAGGGTGTGCGCCGCAAGAGATGTGCACCGCCGGAAATGTGAGCAGCAGGAGATGTGCACCGCAGGAGATGTGCGCAGCAGGAGATGTGTGCCGCAGGAGATGTGCTCAGCAGGAGATGTGCACCACTTGAGATGTGCGCCGCAGGCGATATGCGCAGTAGGAGATGTGTGCAGCAGTGTTTTTATTAATATGATTTCATTTTAATTTTTTTTGTAAATAACTGTTTTATTTATGTGCAACGCAGGGTTCGCAACGCAGGATGTGCGCCGCAAGAGATATGCACCGCAGGAGATGTGCGCAACAGGAGATGTGCACCACAGGAGATGTGCGCAGCAGGAGATGTGCATCGCAGGAGATGTGCGCCGCAGGAGATGTGCACCGCAGGAGAAGTGCACGCAGGAGATTAGCACGCAGGAGATGTGCGCCGCAGGATGTGTGCATACAGTTTTTTTATTAATTTGAGTTAATTATTATAATTTATTTGTAAATAAATGTTTCATTTATGTGCAACGAAGGGTGTGCGCCGCAGGATGTGCGCCGCCGCCGGAGATGTGCGCGGCAGGAGATTTGCACCGCAGGAGATGTACACCGCAGGATATGTGCGCAGCAGGAGATGTGCGCCACTGGAGATGTGCACCGCAGGAGATGTGCACGCAGGAGATGTGCACGCAGGAGAAGTGCGCCGCAGGAGATGTGCGCCGCAGGAGATGTACATAGCAGGAGATGTGCGCAGCAGGAGATGTGCACCGCAGGAGATGTGTACGCAGGAGATATGCGCCGCAGGAGATGAGTGCCGCAGAAGATGTGCGCCGCAGGATGTGTGCGGAGATGTGCACCGCAGGAGATGTGCGCAGCAGGAGATGTGCACCGCAGGAGATGTGCGCCGCAGGAGATGTGCACCGCAGGAGATGTGCACAGCAGGAGATTGGCACGCAGGAGATGTGCGCCGCAGGATGTGTGCGCACAGTTTTTTTATTAATTTTATTTATGTGCACCGCATGTTCTGCAATGCAGGAGAAGTGCGCAGCAGGAGATTTGCGCCGCAGGATGTGTGCGCACAGTTTTTTTATTAATTTGAGTCAATTATTATAAATTTTTTGTAAATAAATGTTTCATTTATGTGCAACGAAGGGTGTGCGCCACAAGATGTGTGCCGCAAGAGATGTGCACCGCCGGAGATGTGCGCAGCAGGAGATGTGCTCCGCAGGAGATGTGCACCGCAGGAGATGTGCGCCTCAGGAGATGTGCACCGCAGGATATGTGCGCCGCAGGATGTGCGCCGCAAGAGATATGCACCGCCGGAGATGTGCGCAGCAGGAGATGTGCACCGCAGGAGATGTACACCGCAGGAGATGTGCTCAGCATGAGATGTGCACCGCAGGAGATGTGTACGCAGGAGATATGCGCCGCAGGACATGAGTGCCGCAGGAGATGTGCGCCGCAGGATGTGTGCGGAGATGTGCACCGCAGAATATGTGCGCAGCAGGAGATGTGCACCGCAGGAGATGTGCACCGCAGGAGATGTGCGCCGCAGGATGTGTGCGCACAGTTTTTTTATTAATTTGAGTTAATTATTATAATTTTTTTGTAAATAAATGTTTCATTTATGTGTAACGCAGGGTGTGCGCCGCAGGATGTGCGCCGCAAGAGATGTGCACCGCAGGAGATGTGCGCAGCATGAGATGTGCACCGCAGGAGATGTGTACGCAGGAGATATGCGCCGCAGGAGATGTGCGACGCAGGATGTGTGCGGAGATGTGCACCGCAGGAGATGTGCGCAGCAGGAGATGTGCACCGCTGGAGATGTGCGCCGCAGGAGATGTGCGCCGCAGGATGTGTGCGCACAGTTTTTTTATTAATTTTATTTATGTGCATCTTATGTTCTGCAATGTAGGAGATGTGCGCAGCAGGAGATTTGCGCCGCAGGATGTGTGCGCACAGTTTTTTTATTAATTTGAGTTAATTATTATAATTTTTTTGTAAATAAATGTTTCATTTATGTGCAACGCAGGGTGTGCGCCGCAGGATGTGCGCCGCAAGAGATGTGCACCGCAGGAGATGTGCGCAGCAGGAGATGTGCACTGCAGGAGATGTGCGCCGCAGGAGATGTGAGTCGCAGGAGATGTACATAGCAGGAGATGTGCGCCGCAGGCGATATGCGCAGCAGGAGATGTGTGCCGCAGTTTTTTTATTAATTTGATTTGATTTTTTTATTGTTTTGTAAATAAATGTTTCATTTATGTGCAACACAGGGTGTTTTCGCTGCAGGATGTGCGCCGCAAGAGTTATGCACCGGCGGAGATGTGCGCAGCAGGAGATGTGCACCGCAGGAGATGTGTACGCAGGAGATATGCGCCGCAGGAGATGTGCGCCACTGGAGATGTGCACCGCAGGAGATGTGCACGCAGGAGATGTGCACGCAGGAGAAGTGCGCCGCAGGAGATTTGCGCCACAGGATGTGTGCGCACAGTTTTTTTATTAATTTGAGTTAATTATTATAATTTTATTGTAAATAAATGTTTCATTCATGTGCAACGAAGGGTGTGCGCCGCAGGATGTGCGCCGCAAGAGATGTGTACGCAGGAGATATGCGCCGCAGGAGATGAGTGCCGCAGGAGATGTGCGCCACAGGATGTGTGCGCACAGTTTTTTTAGGAATTTGAGTTAATTATTATTATTTTTTGTAAATAAATGTTTCATTTATGTGCACCGCAGGGTGTGCGACGAGGGAGGGTCACTGCAGGAGATTTGCGCAGCAGGAGATGTGCGCCACTGGAGATGTGCACCGCAGGAGATGTGCACGCAGGAGATGTGCGCCGCAGGAGATGTGCGCCGCAGGAGATGTACATAGCAGGAGATGTGCACGCAGGAGATGTGCGCCGCAGGAGATGTACAAAGCAGGAGATGTGCGCCGCAGGCGATATGCGCCACCGGAGATGTGCACCGCAGGAGATGTGCGCCGCAGGAGATCTGCACGCAGGAGATGTGCAACGCAGGAGATGTGCACAGCAGGAGATGTGCGCAGCAGGATGTGTGCACACAGTTTTTTTATTAATTTGATGTAATAATATTTTTTTGTAAATAAATGTTTCATTTATGTGCACCGCAGGGTGTGCGCCGCAGGATGTGCGCCGCAAGAGATGTGCACCGCAGGAGATGTGCGCAGCAGGAGATGTGCACCGCAGGAGATGTTTGCCGCAGAAGATGTGCGCAGCAGGAGATGTGCATCACAGGAGATGTGCAGAGCAGGAGATCTGCGCAGCAGGAGATGTGCAGAGCAGGAGATGTGCATTGCAGGATTAGTGCGCACAGTTTTTTTATTAATTTGAGTTAATTATTATTTTTTTTTGTAAGTAAATGTTTCATTTATGTGCACCGCAGGGTGTGCGCCGCAAGAGATGTGCACCGCCGGAAATGTGCGCAGCAGGAGATGTGCACCGCAGGAGATGTGCGCAGCAGGAGATGTGTGCCGCAGGAGATGTGCTCAGCAGGAGATGTGCACCACTTGAGATGTGCGCTGCAGGAGATGTGCGCCGCAGGCGATATGCGCAGTAGGAGATGTGTGCCGCAGTGTTTTTATTAATATGATTTCATTTTAATTTTTTTGTAAATAACTGTTTTATTTATGTGCAACGCAGGGTTCGCAACGCAGGATGTGCGCCGCAAGAGATGTGCGCAGCAGGAGATGTGCACCGCAGGAGATGTGCGCCGCAGGAGATGTGCACCGCAGGAGAAGTGCACGCAGGAGATTAGCTCGCAGGAGATGTGCGCCGCAGGATGTGTGCATACAGTTTTTTTATTAATTTGAGTTAATTATTATAATTTATTTGTAAATAAATGTTTCATTTATATGCAACGAAGGGTGTGCGCCGCAGGATGTGCGCCGCCGCCGGAGATGTGCGCGGCAGGAGATTTGCACCGCAGGAGATGTACACCGCAGGAGATGTGCGCAGCAGGAGATGTGCACCGCAGGAGATGTGTTCGCAGGAGATATGCGCCGCAGGAGATGAGTGCCGCAGGAGATGTGCGCCGCAGGATGTGTGCGCACAGTTTTTTTAGGAATTTGAGTTAATTATTATTATTTTTTGTAAATAAATGTTTCATTTATGTGCACCGCAGGGTGTGCGACGAGGGAGGGTCACTGCAGGAGATTTGCGCAGCAGGAGATGTGCGCCACTGGAGATGTGCACCGCAGGAGATGTGCACGCAGGAGATGTGCACGCAGGAGATGTGCGCCACAGGAGATGTGCGCCGCAGGAGATGTACATAGCAGGAGATGTGCGCAGCAGGAGATGTGCACCGCAGGAGATGTGTACGCAGGAGATATGCGCCGCAGGAGATGAGTGCCGCAGAAGATGTGCGCCGCAGGATGTGTGCGGAGATGTGCACCGCAGGAGATGTGCGCAGCAGGAGATGTTTACTGCAGGAGATGTGCGCCGCAGGAGATGTGCACCGCAGGAGATGTGCGCAGCAGGAGATTGGCACGCAGGAGATGTGCGCCGCAGGATGTGTGCGCACAGTTTTTTTATTAATTTTATTTATATGCACCGCATGTTCTGCAATGCAGGAGATGTGCGCAGCAGGAGATTTGCGCCGCAGGATATGTGCGCACAGTTTTTTTTATTAATTTGAGTTAATTATTATAAATTTTTTGTAAATAAATGTTTCATTTATGTGCAACGAAGGGTGTGCGCCACAGGATGTGTGCCGCAAGAGATGTGCACCGCCGGAGATGTGCGCAGCAGGAGATGTGCTCCGCAGGAGATGTGCACCGCAGGAGATGTGCGCCTCAGGAGATGTGCACCGCAGGATATGTGCGCCGCAGGATGTGCGCCGCAAGAGATATGCACCGCCGGAGATGTGCGCAGCAGGAGATGTGCACCGCAGGAGATGTACACCGCAGGAGATGTACACCGCAGGAGATGTGCTCAGCATGAGATGTGCACCGCAGGAGATGTGTACGCAGGAGATATGCGCCGCAGGAGATGAGTGCCGCAGGAGATGTGCGCCGCAGGATGTGTGCGGAGATGTGCACCGCAGGAGATGTGCGCAGCAGGAGATTTGCACCGCAGGAGATGTGCACCGCAGGAGATGTGCGCCGCAGGATGTGTGCGCACAGTTTTTTTATTAATTTTATTTATTTGCATCTTATGTTCTGCAATGCAGGAGATGTGCGCAGCAGGAGATTTGCGCCGCAGGATGTGTGCGCACAGTTTTATTTATTAATTTGAGTTAATTATTATAATTTTTTTGTAAATAAATGTTTCATTTATGTGTAACGCAGGGTGTGCGCCGCAGGATGTGCGCCGCAAGAGATGTGCACCGCAGGAGATGTGCGCAGCAGGAGATGTGCGCAGCAGGAGATGTGCACCGCAGGAGATGTGTACGCAGGAGATATGCGTCGCAGGAGATGAGTGTCGCAGGAGATGTGCGCCGCAGGCTGTGTGCGCACAGTTTTTTTAGGAATTTGAGTTAATTATTATAATTTATTTGTAAATAAATGTTTCATTTATGTGCAACGAAGGGTGTGCGCCGCAGGAGATGTGCGCCGCAGGCGATATGCGCAGCAGGAGATGTGTGCCGCAGTTTTTTTAATAATATGATTTAATTTTAATTTTTTTGTAAATAACTGTTTTATTTATGTGCAACGCAGGGTTCGCAAGGCAGGATGTGCGCC